>NC_056736.1:748362415-748514915 GCF_019279795.1 Protopterus annectens
CTTTGAATGACACCAAAATTTTAGCCAATTGTTAAAATCGATCATTGCTTTTCCAACCCAGAATTAAGGGCTGCCCCATCAGAAAAAAACCCTTGGCCCACGCCGAGGGCTTGCCTCAGAAAAAAAAAAAAAGAAATGCTGGGGGGAAAATTCAAACCCAGAGGCCCCTTCCCCGGGAATCTTTAAAAAAATTACCCTCCCAGGTTTCCCAAAAAAGGCAAAACCTGGTCCCCTAAAAATACCCTCCCCTAAAATATGCCCCATAATGCTAGTGTCTGCCTATAGGGATTCTAATCATAAAAAGCTTCCTCCCTGTTCCCCAATTTTTTTAAAGGGCAGATCCTCCCTTTTTGAAGGTTTTTTTTAAAATACCAAACCATGATGGGGAAGGTGTAACATTTTGGGACCTGCAAAGGATTTCACTCCCCCTGGCCTGAAAGTTCCACTTTTTAAACCCCTTTAAAGTTTTCATTTGGGTTTCGGGGGGAGGTCGGTTGTGGACATCAGTAAATAAATGGTCCCCAATGATACTTCTGTGGACCTTTTTTCATTTTATTCAGGTCAGAACTGGGCTTGGGGAGTGCTTTTCAAGCTTGGATCATAATTGATTCGTGACAAGACCCTTTCAGTTCCGAGGGAATTTGGGAAAAGTCTAAATTAATGTCAAAGGTTTGTCATACCTTTTAAAGAAGTCAGATTCCGACTTGAGGTTCCCTTAGTAGTAAAAGAAAGCATTTGGGCCCAGTTGTGCCACGTTCAACCATGCCAATTAGGATTTGGATACCCTTGAAATCATGAAATCCCTTTTTTGGAGGTTCGCCTTATCTTTCCCATAGCCTTAGGGGGAAATCTCTTTGGGCCTTGACCAGTTTTCACTGAATCATTCTCCATGAGGACAAGGATCAACTTAGGATGCTTCTGTGTGAAACTTTCTTGTTGCATCCGCTACTTCGTGGGTTATTTGGCCTTGCAAAAAAGCCAACTAGAATAAGACTGCCATCAAATCCCAAATCTCACCGGGATGCCTAGCACGAGGTCACACATGCCGGATGAAGATTCATCCCGGGATCTTCCATTGGCAATAATTAAATTCATGTTGGTCTTACTTGGCTAAATGTTAATGGGTGGGGTCCAGGGTACTTGGGTACATGATAGAGGGCCTCGTTCTAAACTTAAAGGGCAGTATCTAGTCATAACACATGTCAAAACAAGGCATTTATTGTAGGGCCAGTGCTTGCATATTAAATCTAGTCCCAGCTCAGCACTGGACCATCTTTTAGCTGGGAGGGCCCATTTCTTCAGAGTCCCCTTAACAAGATTCTATTTGCCAGCTGTCTGACCTTTCACAAGAAATTGAGGTGTGTTGTGGGTTTGTTTGGTGCTTCTTGGATTCTGCTTGCGGGGTCAGTAAACAGTTAAGGCTCTCATGTTACTTAGGGCCATAAAGATGGGTGACCAATGAACTTGGCTGGCTTACGGTAGTTGCCTACTACATTTAACTTTGACATGATTCACCCCTATTTGGTAATAGTTATATTAATATATTGAACCTGTTTAAGAAAAAATTCGTGTAATACAGTGACATTCTATCCAGCACCGGGGCAAATAGAAGGAATCCAAACTGACTTGGACAGAGAGAATAAAACTGATTTAATTTACCAATGAGGAAGGGTTAGATTTATATTTAATAAAATAAATTTAATATATATTTTACACAACCACTATATGATGTTGGGTGTGAATAAAATATTTATATATTTTAAAATTAATTTATTTATATTTTGTGTTTTTGGGTGTTTGTTTGTTTTAGATAAGTTAAGATTCAATGAACCCCATTATAAAGTAATTAGGGTTATGCCACATGTTTATAAGTTAATAGTGGGTCATGTTAGAAATCTCTTTAAATTTTTTATGGCAAATTATTTAAAAAGTGGACCTTGGTTTTGCCCCCCCTTTAAATTTTTAAATTTTATTTTAATTTTTAAAAAATTTTTTCCCCCAAAAGTAGACCCGGGGAAAATCTTGATTTAAAATTTTTGTCCGCCCTCGGCTGGTTGCCCCCCGCCCCATTGGGTATAAAGGCATAGCCGTTTTGTGTTTTTCCCCCCGTGGGGGCCCCTTTTTGGAGGCTAAAGGATTCCAATGTTTAAATAAAAAGCAAAAAAAAAAATCATTAGTTTTCAAAAAAATCCCATTAGCCCCCCAACTAGCTGGGAGGGAAAATCCCCTAGGATCCCGGGGGGGAAGGGGGGGTTTCCCTGAGAGTTTCCCATGGAATCTCTTTTAGGGTAGGACAAAACGACTACCTTAAGGTGCATCCAGAAAAAGGGGTGAAACCAACAAACGGGGGGGAAGGGGTAAAATTAGGGTTTTAGGATTTGAAAACAGCATGGAAATGCCATCTGGAAAAAGGAAAGTAAGTGGAATGATGCACAGGCCAAGTAGCAGCCTCTAATGCCTGGTAGCATCTAGGCTGTCAAGAAGGCTGCCCTTGTATGAGGCCTGATGCTCTGAGTTGTCTTTCCATGGTCAGGAGTATAGAATTTCCATCATTTGGCAGAGTCTTGTTTGAGGCTTTGGGGGGGGGGGGGGGGGGGGGGGGTGGGATGTTGGGGGGGGGGGGGGGGGGGGGGGGAGCGGGGGGGGGGGGCGGGGGGGGGGGGGGGGGGGGGGGGGGAGGGGGGGGGGGTGGGGGGGGGGTGGGGGGGGGGGGGGGGGGGGGGGGGGGGGGGGGGGGGGGGGGGGGGGGGGGGGGGACGGAGAGGTACTTTATTCCGGAAAAAATTTTTGGGGGAAAAAAAAAAAAAAAAAAAAAAAAATTTTTTTTTTATTTTTTGTTTTTTTTTTTTTTTTTTTTTTTCCCCCTTTTTCAAGGACCGGGGGCTTTTCTTTTTTTGCCAAATAAATTTTCCTCCAGGATCAATTTTTTTTTTGGTTTGGGTTTTTTTGGGGAAGTGTTTTCTGGATTTCCCCTTAAAAGTTTTTTAATTTGGGGTAAAGTTTTTACCTCCCATAATGTAGATTCCGGTTGCTCTGAGTTTTAAAAATGGGGCCCTGCCTCTCGTTTGGTGTATTAAAACTTCAGCCATTTTTGGGGTTGGCTCAGCAAATTTTTTTCCCCATTTTTGCCCCAGACCAAATCCCTTTGGTCAATTTTTGGAAAAGGCCTTTTTTTAAATAGTGAGCAACACTTATCTGTATGCCCAATTTCAACTCACCAAATAATAGTTGCTGGGGTGGTCCCCTTTGGATAGGGAAGGGGGTTAATCCACGCAAGCACCCTTTTGGAAATCTCTTTTTTGGGTTAGGTACAAAACTTACTATGTCCTTCAAGGATGCAGCTTTTCCAAGGGGTAGAATACCATAGTCTAGGGGGGGAAGGTGGAAGGGTGAAGGTAGTCCCTTCAAACACAGGGCAAACCTTTTTGGGTTGGAGTAAAAGGTAAATGCGGGAAAATGTTTGCAGGGGGAAGAGGGGGTTATAAGGTCCTTGAGACCGTGGTTTTGGTAGGGCCCTTAGCCCTTTTTTAGGAGCCTATTTTGGAGTTGTTTAGGGTGGGTAATATAACGAAACCTTTTGGAGAGCCCTTTTAAAAATTGGCTTTTCCTTTTTGTTGTTGGTACCAAATTTCCAGTTTCATTGGTTTTCTTTTTCCAGGTGAGCAATTGCCTAGGGATCCAAAGGGGGGATCTTTTCTTTCGGGGGGGTTTGAAAGATTTAAGGTTTAGGGGTTTTAAGAATGGTTCCATTTGGGGAAAATGTTTTTTCTCAACACTCTTCTTTTTAAATAAAGGGTTTAGGGGATTAAGCCGGATTCCCTTTTTGGGGAAAATTTTTCCCAAACGGGAAAAGGAGTTTCCAAGGATAAGATTTTATCCCTTGGGTCTTTCAAGGAAGTCCTTTTTTACCCAATTTCAAGCCCTCTGCAAGGTGTTCCCGGGAGAAAACCCCAAAGAAACTTCGCCCCGGGGTAAAAACAAAGGATCAATGACCCGAAATACTTGCATGATTTATGGAAGAATAACAGCCTTTAATAAGAGCTCTCCAAATACTAATTCTAAAAACACACACTCCCTTAAAATCTCCAAAAATACCCAATTCTGTTTTTCCTTGTTAATCAAACCCTCAGAAAAATTTTAACCCTTTGGGAAAATTTGAAATTTCCCTCTTTTAAAAACCACAAAAATGCAAGTTTCAGTTTACAATGTTTCCCCTAACATAATATCAAAACCCAAAACCAAAGCTCCTCGCATATCCAATTTTTTTTTCCAGCCTGCCTACCAAATATTTTACCCCTCTTAAACTTCAAAGCCCTTTCTCAATTGGAATCCTAGGGGCGGGTTTCCAAACTGAAATAATTCCACCTTAAGCAATTTTGGGGGTTCCCTTTGAAAAATTTTTTTACTTATTAGGAGGAAAACATCTTTTTGGGGTAATCCCTTTTCCTTGAAAACTTTAAACCCCTTGAAAATCCATTCCACTTTATTCTTTTATTCTCTAAATTTTCCCCCTTAAAAAAATTTGGCTTTAACAAAATTTTAAACCAACCCAATCCCTTAGGCCCATAAAGCCGGCTTGGGAAAGGGGTTTCCTCCCTTTTTGATCCCCTTTAACTGTTTTGTCTTCCAAAATCAATAACCTTTGGAAATTCAATGACTGGTTCCTTTTTAAATCCCAGATTCTTTAATTTTGGAATAGCGGGGAGCCCCAAAAGGGCCTTATCCTTGTCCCATTTTTCCCCAACCAATCTGACCTTAGGGTTTCTTGTTGTTCAGAAAATCCTTTTAAAACCCCCCCAAAACTTTTTCACCATGGAATTGGTTTTTTCTACTTTTTTTACCAAAAAATTTTTTAACCCAAACTTTCTCAAACATTGCATAGCCAGAAATCAATCCATGAACCTACTTCATACTTTCTTAAGTTAAGGGTTTTTTTTGAAAGAAAAGGGAAAAAGGCTTTTTTCTCCAAAAAAGCCTTTTTTAAATGTGTCCAATTGAAAAGGTTATTTTTGGGAGGAATCAGCCCCCTTTGATTAAATACCCAAACTTCCGCTAATCCCCTTTGTAATCTTTTTTATTCTTTCCCTTATCACATCGCCGGGGGAAAAAATTTACCAAAAAACTGCAATGGCAACCCCATCCAGGATTTCTAAACACAGTAATACAAGGGGCCCTCTGGAATTGTTTTCGGCCCAAAAATTTTGGCCTCTGAATGGGAAAGGAACGTCATTTTGCCTGGGATCTAAGCCCGGAAACTCGCCCAATGAAAGCCTTAAAAAAACCCATGGGAATTTTGGAATGAAATGGTTAAACCCCAGGCCTAAAAACCCCCATTTGGGTTTTCGGGCAGAAGCCTATAACCTTGCTTTGAGAATTCCCAAAGCAAAAACGGGGAAAATTGTTAACTCCTCCCTGATGGTAAGGTTGGAAAAAATTCCCCTCCCTGTTGAAAATGAATGGACAAACCTGGTCAGGTGGAAAAAAAAGGGCTAAAAAGGCCCGGGCTTAAATTTGTATCCCCCCAAAAGGGCCCCCAAAGGGGGGTCCCTGGGTAGCCTTGCGCTTCTTTGGATTTATTTAGAAGTGGTGCGGGTCCTGGTGCTTTTTTGCTTAACTTGGAGTTCTCAAACACGGCCTGTTCTGGGAGGGCTGAAAGAAATTGAGCGGGCGGGCAAAAACTAAAAAGAAAGAAATTTCCCTTTGGGGGAAGTTCCTCCCTTATACCTTTGAAAATCCCCCTTAAATGCCCCTGTCATGGGACAAAAAGCTTGATTTGACATTTGTTGCTGTTAAACCATTTTGCCCTTTAAAAAAAAAAGGTATGGCATCTAAAAGGGAAGTCTTTGCCACTTTTTGGATTTATAACCTTTAGAGTACAATCCCCCATTTTTTCCCCCAAAGGGATTCCCAAAAACCCCCTAAGTTCCTCCAAAAAAAATTTAATAATATGTATGCAAAAACCCCCCCGGTTTTCCATTTAATTTTTTAAAAAAAATCTAGCCTGGAACCCTTTCAAAATTTAGGATCCGCTATAAAAAAAAGCGAAAAATTCCTGTTTAAAGCCTTGTATAAATGGATGTGGGGAAAACCCGAGACTACCCGCCAAAGCCTAATGAAGAGAGCCCCAACCCATTAAATGAAACACAACGGGGGGGCCCGGAAAATTATTTTTTGGGGCCCTATGTGCAAGGGAAAGGTAACCTTTGGTTACCCCCGGCCCTGCTTGATTTCAAAACAAAAATTCAAAGGGAAATCTAGGTTAAAGGGGCCCCGTGGTCCCACCCTAAAAACCTAGAAAATTAATTTTGCCTTTCAAACTGTAGTTAAAAAAACACAAGAAATTTGGGAACCCCTCCAGCCCTTTCCTAGCCCCCCT
This sequence comes from Protopterus annectens, assembly GCF_019279795.1. Classification (NCBI taxonomy): domain Eukaryota; kingdom Metazoa; phylum Chordata; order Ceratodontiformes; family Protopteridae; genus Protopterus; species Protopterus annectens. The sequence continues at coordinate 748,368,792 of NC_056736.1, forward strand.
TCTTTTTTTTTCCCCCTTTTTTAAGGGCCCCCCGTTCCAAAAAAGACCTGCCAAAACAAAGGAAATTGCTCCTTTGTTCCCCAAGAAAATTTACTAACCCTGCCCCCTTTTCAAGGCTTAAATTTCCCAAAACCCCTTTATTTCCATCCAGTATCCCAGAAAAAAATCTTAAAAACCCGGGGCCCCCCCCAAAATTAACCCAGCGATTTTTCATTAAAAAAAGCTTCGAAAGGCATGCCAAAAACCCGCTCCTTTTCCCAACAAAATGGGGAAACCCCCCCTTTTTTCAAACCCCCCAATTCCTCCTTTCCCCTTTAAAAAATTTCCCAAAATCCTGGATACCCCCCTTCCCCCCCAATGTAAAACCCACCCCCCCTTAAAAGGCCTATGTTGAGGCAAATGTAGAAAGCTTCTAAGCGTCTTTCTGCAGTCTGAGAAATCTTGGCCCTGCCACTGAAATTGTTCCCTCATAGCATGCAAGGTTTCCCCAAAGGAAAATTCCTCAGGTGGAGAGGCTGAAGGAATGGACTCTTCAGCATCAGAGTCTTCGTAAGGGGAATAAGTAGCCTCAGGAGGGTCTGTATGTTCTGAGTCATCAGAGGAATCATCTGCGGATACTGGCTCAGGGGGCTCTGCTCTAGGCCTCTTTTCTGGAGGTGGGAGAGGTCCTGTCTGGATGAGGCCTGGATCCACGAATTAAAGAAATTAGATCCTCAGCCAAAGAAAGCATATGGGAGCTGGTGCTGGGCCTGTGTGAGGGGGGTTTGGCAGGCACCGTTTTTGAAGCTGAGGCTGCTTTAGCCCTGGCAAAGGCCTTAATAGACATGGCTGCAGGAGGCCTAGCAGCTCCACGTGCAGGGGTAGAAATATCCAGGGGAATAGTGTCTGATAATTCCTGAGAAACCGCAACAGAAGGTTGGATTTCAGAAGCCGATTCTACCAGGTTAGAAGAGGCCTCGGTAGAAGGCATGGTTTCGGCTGAAGGAAGAACCGCTTGCTCGGTTTCGGCCGAAACCGAGACACTTGCGGTTTGCTTAACCGCGGTTTCGGCCGAAACCGCGGACCGTGAGTGTCTGTCCTTTTCTTTACGTTTTTTGGCAATTTGCGTTGCCGGAGGATCCGATGGCATAATATAGGCAAAATCAGAGCCGAAAATTTGTTCAGCGAACTCCGACCGGCGTCTAAGCGTCCGTCGGTTAAAAGAAGCACAGGCTAAACAAGCTGCTACGTCGTGGTCTGGGCCTAAACAATGTATACAGTAGGAGTGGAAATCTTTATGAGGCATTTGTTTCCCACAAGATAAACAGTTATTCACTTTCTCTGACATCGGCTGAGGCAAGAAAGAGTCCCCAACGGGTACTTAGCTTTTAGAAGTCTTCGGTAGTATTCGGTAGTAGCAATCTCTGGATCTGACCGACCGGCACTTGCGAACAGCTTCTGCTTCGGCCACGCTGCAAGAAAGACTGAGGAAAATGGCATCGGCTGATGCCTTTATACCCGAAAAACTGCAGCGATGACGTCGGGTGAAGTGCGACACCAGCCGAAGCCGGACCCAGACTTTGGAATCCGGCCGACCGAAGGGCTGCCTGACGACAGGACAACCCATTTGTAAGGACTGCAGATGCATCCTTGAAGGATATATATATATATATATATATATATATATATATATATATATATATACACACACACACACACATATATATATATATATATATATATATACACACATACATACACACACACACATGTATATATAAAATATATATAGTATCGGAGACCATCCATGTGCAACTGACTGTGGGCAAGACTGCTTTTCAGTTTATAGCATCCTACAGACCACCCTCTCAAAGTCAGGAATCCCACTCGGCTTTCCTGAAAACATTGGAGAACATGAAGATCTCTCCGAACACCATTATATTGGGCGACTTCAACTACCCAAACATAGACTGGGAGCATTACTCAAGCCCCAGCACCTTAGCCCAAAGGTTCCTGGAATTTATAAACTCAAATGCTATGGAACAACTAGTCACCACTCCCACAAGAGGGGAAAACATACTAGACCTGATAATTACCAACATGGGGACTCTATGCTCCATACCAGAAGTATATCCCTCATTGATAAGATCAGACCATAAATTAATTTCACTGGATATCCACATCCCGACCCCACCCCCAGCCCAGAAAACCGCAGTGAAAAACTTCTCAAAACCGAAGTGGAATCCTTCAAGGCCCCAGAGCCAGTGGAAACTACAGCCCAAACTGCAGAATCCTATATAAACGCATTCTACGGACATCTCTAGGAATGCATGGATCATGCTATCCCAAACAAAATCAAGACCCAATCATCCAAAGGCAGGCATCCAGTCTGGTGGACCCCAGCCATAAATAAACTGTACAACAGAAGGAGGAAGCTACTATACTAGCAAAAAATTACGATTCCTCATAAAATCCTCCAAGGCCAGCTTCGAGAGAAAAATTGCACAGGACACTAAAGACAATCATAAGGCTTTTTTCAGTTATGCTAGGAACCTGGGATGCAACTCCCAAACTTGTTCTGAGTTGATTCTAAATGACAAAAAAATACACTGAACCCACAGACATCGCCAATATCCTGGCAGACAGATTCAGTGCAAACTTCTCCACCCCCTCCCCCCAAAAGAGCAAGTATCTATCCCGGCAGAGTGCAGCCTCCCAAATATCTCTGATGCTCAGGTGAAGGCCGCCCTCTCCAAAGCAAAAAACACTGCTTCCATGGGACCAGATGGTGTCCCGGGTTGTGTCCTACATGAACTCCAAGGAGAACTAATCCCTCAAGTAAAACTGCTGTACAATCTCAGCCTCACTACAGGATATGTGCCCAAAGAATGGCGTACAGCAACAGTGGTCCCACTCCACAAAGGTGGTGCCTCTGCGGACCCTGGAAACTATCGCCCCATAAGCCTGACTAGCCTAGTATGCAAGGCTATGGAAAGGATCATCATGGAACTCATAAACAAAGACATGGGGGACCTACAGACACTGGATCCTACCCAATTTGGCTTCATCAAGGGCAGATCCTGCCTTTTGAACCTGGTCGACTTCTTCGAAACAGTCACCAAAGCCATAGATGAAGGGAAGGTAGTCCACACAGCCTATCTCGACCTCGCAAAGGCATTTGACACAATATCCCACTCAGGCATCATAGATAAGCTATCCAGCCTAAATATAAACCTCTATGTCACAAGATGGGTCGCAAACTGGCTCAAAGATAGAACCCACAGAGTCAGAGTTGCTGGGGCCATGTCAGACTCGAAACTACTCACAATTGGCGTCCCACAAGGTTCTGTCCTGGGACCTCTCTTGTTCGGTATTTACTTTTCTGAGGTACAGGCCAACGTGGGAGGACTATGGCTCACCAAGTTCGCATATGACTGCAAAATGGGCGCCATAATTGACTCTCCAGCTGACACAAACATCCTTCAAAAAGGTCTCGCAGAGACGGATAACTGGTGCCAAAGCCATGGTCTAAAGCTAAATGCCAAAAAGTGTGTAGTCATACCCTCTGGCAAAAAACAATGTGCCCACAAATTACCACATAGGTGGTAACCCATTAAGTACAGAGAAAGTAATTAGGGATCTGGGGACCCAAGTTGATAGCAATCTCTCCTTTGACAACCACATTGCCAAAGTGGTTAGAAAGACCTTCTACATAGCCCACCTCATCATGAAAGGATTCACATCTAGATCAAGAGAGGTAATCGTGCCCCTTTATTCATCCCTCATCAGACCCATCATAGAATACAATGCCCCCTTTGGGATGTACCTTACCCAACACCTGCAGCAATTAGAAAGACCCCAAACGTACCTCACCAGGAGGATCAAGGGACTCAAACAGATGCCATATGCTGCTCGGTTAAAAAAACTCCAGCTCTACTCAGTTGCATACCGCCTACTTCAAGGCGATTTATGCCTGACATCTAAAGCTATATCCAACCCAGAATTAATGGACATGCTCCACCTCAGTAAATCTAAATCCCTTAGAGCCACGCGCTCGAGGGACTTGAACCTCAGCACAGAAATAAACAAAACATGCTGGAGGGACAGATTCATAACCCAGAGGCTCGCTTCACTCTGGAATAGAATTCCAATTCATGTTAGGCAGAGCACCTCACTGACTCTCTTCGAGAAGAATCTTGATGGGGGATCGTAGGTTTGTCCCAGGGATTACTTCCGTGTCACTATTAGACAGAGGCACAGTAAACTAAACTTTAAAAAGGGCACAGTATACTCAAATCAAGGGGTGGCATAAGCCAAACACAATCGGGCTAGGCTTATAAATGCCCCAGGGCAGATAGCCTAGTATGAACCTATAATATATAGTGACTTGATCCTCAGCACAGAAATCACAGAAATAAATAGGACATGCTGGAGGGACAGATTCCTATCCCAGAGGCTCCCCTCACTCTGGAACAAAATCCCAATCCATGTTAGGCAGAGCCCCTCACTGACCCTCTTCAAGAGAAATCTTGACGAGTGGATGGGAGATCGTACGTTTACCCCTGGGATCTCTTCTGTGTCTCTGCTTGACAGAGGTACAGTAAACTAACCTTAAAAGGGCTACTTTCTGTGACCTACTACATAGAAGCACAGTCAACTAATCTAAAAGGGTGGCGAAAGCCAAACACACTCTGGCTAGGCTTATAAAATGCCCTAGGGCAGATAGCCTAGTATCAACCTATGAACCTATATATACATATATTCACACACACACACATATATATATATATATATATATATATATATATATATGTTTATATCTCAATAAAAATACAGTGAACTAAATACAAAGATACTATTCCCCTAGGCCACCCCAACCAATAGACACAAAGACAAATTCTACAACACGTGACTGAGAAAGAAGAGAAACATTTTTACGTTCTCGGTGTTAGAAGTTTTACCCCCTAATGTTAGGGAAGGGGATTTGTTGAGATGCATATTTAGACTGAGAGCACATCAAGACATGGGTTGAATGATTATGTTTCTATACAACCAGCCTTACAATCCAGAAGGTGAAGAAATAAGTTTTAAAACGTTTTAAAAAATGTTGTAGAATTTTATTGTACTGCATGTTTTCTGTGATGTAAAGCGGTAAGTTTGTAAAATAGTTTTTAAAGTAGACAGACTGCTAATGACTTACTGAATTGTACTAGTATCAAGTACTTACTTACTAACCACAATTGTCTGAGTGTCTACTGGTTGAGGTGCCCAGGGGAGTAGTATCTTTGTATTTAGTTCACAGTGTTTTTGATGCTGAGTATGATCTGAAGAAGCAGAAGTGGTGAAACTGCTCATCATTTTTTATTAAAGTCTTGGCTTGTTTTATCCACTCGCTGTGTTTCTGCTGCGTTTGTTGGTTTTTCCACTGAATTTTTAGAACCGAGCAATTTGTTGCAGAGGATTTACTGGTTCTTTCTGCCTTCTTGTAGAATGCTGACATCATTTGGAGGCTCAATGACTGCTCCCAGTTTGTAGTCATTAGAAAACTGTCAGTCACAAACTTTTTGTTTTTGTCTGTACTTCTGAGAGGTAGATTCCAAATAATAGTGGTACCAGCACCAATCCCTGTGTCACACAACTGGTAAAAAGGTCTGCTGGTAGAGGTGGAGTCCCCTACTTTGTATGTGTTCTGTCAGTGAGCCAGTTTGCATCTCACCTGACAGTATATGGGTTGATCTCCAGCTGGGTGACTTTCGATGATGCCCAAGTGGGGGATTTTCTCAGTCCACCAGGTTCAACAGGCAGGTCAAGTGTTTGAAGGTCTCCTATATCTTTGTTGACAAGATCCATGATGATCTTCTCTATGGCCATGCAGATAAGGCTGGTTAGGCTAATGACTCTATAGTTCCCAGGGTTGGTGGATGCATCCCCTTGTGGAACGGGATGAAGGTAGCCGTTTTCCATTCACCAGGGACAAAACCAGTGTTTAGGCTGTGGATGGAACAGTACCCAATGGCGCTGCTAACTCCTGATTTAAGCCATTGAGAATGCAGTCTGGGATGTTATCAGGTCCCATAGAGGCTGTGTTTTTGGCCTAGGACAGAGCACTTAAGACCTGCTCTTAGAGATACTAGGTGGAGAATAGTGGTAGGAATGTTTCTGGGTATATGTAGCTGGAACAGGAGGGAAACGTTGAGTCCAATAGCAGTTTGGCTATTTCCACTGGTTTAGTATGTGTGGTACCATTCACTACCAGTTCAGTGCAAATCTGGGCTTTTTCTTTAAGGCTTCAGATGCAGCTAAAGAATGCCTCATGGTTATCCTAAACTAGGGATACTAATCTAGATTCATAGTTAGCTTTAGAGGACTTTACAACATGTCTTATTTGCTTGTTCTAGCTAGGAAGGGCGTGCTTCCAATTCTGAGATTGTTCCTTTTTGCTCTTAAACAGCAACTCCTTCCTCTTATTATATAACTTTTATAGTGGATGTCCAACAGGCGGGATTCTTTTTCTTGAGGATCTTGCTTTGTTCCTAACAGGAACGGCTGAGTCAATGCAATTACACAGATGTTTATACAACACATTGGTCTTCCTCTACACGAAGCAATCAATCACTTCAAAACCCAACTTTCCTAAGCACCCTTAAGCAGCTAGCGCCTCTCCGGCAGAAAAGAATCAAAAGACAACATCGCACCCTGGCTACCCAAAACTATTTAAGATCTAATGAGACCCAAAGACACTCTCTGGAAATTATGGCACAGATCAAACTACCCCTCAGACCTTAACAAGTACAGGCATCTCCACAATCTGACTAAAAAAACTAACAAAAAAGACAAAAAACACCCCCACTACCACACATTACAATCTACCAGTAAACATGACCCCCAAGAATTCTGGTTATCCATGTCATCACCTCTCAACCCTGGCAACAAACAACCCCAACCCGCTTTCCTGGCAAAACCAGTGCCCAAATAGCCAACATCTTTAACAACCACTTCACTAAATGCATACAGAAGATCACCTCAAACACATCAGCTCTTCCCACCACTACATATAAAACTCACCACAACCTCAACCCCACACAAAAGACCCATTGCCTCCCCTTATCCTTGCATACTTTTTCTTTACAGCCTGTTCCTACCAATACTACTAAAACTTCTCCTCAAACTCAAAGCCTGCACTAATTCTCCTAACTCCCTGCAGAATACCTCAAGATGGCAGCTAATGCCACTGCATATCCTATACCCATTCTCATTAACAGATCTATTTTGGAAGCTGAAGCTTATGTTCCAACTTTCTGTAAAAATCCTTCACTATACCACTACACAAAGGAGGCAACTCCATTGAACTGTCCAACTACTGACCCATTGCCTGTTAAACTCTCTAAACCCCTTGAAAAATGCATCCACAACTACTCGACTACCTCCTAAATAATCAACACCTCACTTCCACACAGCATGGCTTTAGACCAGGACACAGTATTAACACAGCTATATTACCCTTCACTGATGCTATAAAGCTCAAGACTCTGGCAAACTGGTTTCCTCTCTATTCCTTGACCTAAGGCCTTTGATACTGTTCCCTGTCTTATTCAAAAGATCAATAACCCTGGTGTAACCCCTTCCACCAACTGCTTCACTAGTTACCTCACTAACATAAAATGGCTAGACTCCCTCTCTACTTTCCTGGAAACCTCAGCTGGAGTTCCTCAAGGCTCCATCCTTGGTCCCCTCTTATTTAATATCTTTACCAATTACCTATATACTGCCTCCCCACAGTCATCTGTTCTTCAGATTCACGATCACATCTCAAAAAAAAAAAAAAAAAAAAAAAAAAAAAAATCACCCAAACTGCTTTTACATCCATTGAGAGCTGGCTTGCTAATAATCATCTACTCCTTAACCCCACCAAAACCAAACATACTCTTCACCCCCAAAACATACTCTCTAAACAAAAGCCAATTTACTATTGTCTCAGAGAACACTACCATAATCGAACACATTTCACACACACAACTACCAAGCATCATCACTGATGATGCCTAGTAGAACAAGGGCAACCACAAAGCATTTTTTAGCTACATCCACAACCTCAAAGACAATACACAATTGTGTGCAGAGCTTATTGTAAATGGAGCTACTTATACTGAGCCAGGAGATACAGCAAACCTCCTGGCTGATAAATTCAGCTCCAACTTTACTCCTCTGTCCCCCCTCAACCTTCCCTCAAGAAATATCATCAAATACAACTCTCCCCACTATCACTCGGGAACAGGCCCTTAATGCTCCAAGACCAAGAACACTGCATCAATGGGCCCACACCATATCACAGGATGCCTTCTAAACAGCAGTAATGACGTATTAGGGCCTCTGGAATTGCTGTTTAACTGTAGCCTCCAAATAGACTTCGTGCCTCATGAATGGAGAAAGGCAACAGTCATCTCTCTGCACAAAGGTGGGCCATCTACAGACCCTGGAAACTACAGACCCATATGTTTCAATAGCCTTATATGTAAAGCCATGGAAAGAATTATCATGGAGATGATCAATAGAGATATAGTAATCCTCCAGGCACTGAACCCAACCGAGTTTGGTTTCATCAAGGGCAGATCATGCCTACTCAACCTAGTGGACTTCTTTGAGAATGTCACCAAAGCAAAGAACGGGGGCAAAATTGTTCACACTGCCTACCCTGACCTGGTCAAGGCAGTGGAAACAATATCCCACTCAAGCACTGTTGACAAACTCAAGAGATAAGGTACAAATCCATGTGTCACCCGGTGCATAGCAAAATGGCTCAAAGACAGGACCCAGGACGTTAGAATTGTGGAGTCCACCTCTACAAAGAGGCCAGTCACAAGTGGAGTCCCTCAGGGATCAGTCCTTGGACTGCTTCTTTTTGGCATTTACTTCTCAGAAGTCAAGGCCAATGTCAGAGGTCTCTGGCTGACTAAATTTGCAGATTATTACAAATTAGGAGCTGTCATCAAGTCGAACACGGACACAAATGTTCTCCAGGAGGGACTGACACAGAAACTACTAGAGTCAGAGCAATGGACTAAAACTAAATGCCAAGAAATGCATAATAGTATCCTTTGGGAAGTCATCCATCCCTGGTCACTATCCTATTGACAACACAGCCCTTAAAGGTGACCCAGTAGTCAGGGACTAGGGACGCACAGACAGTACTCTAGACTTTGATCATCATGTGTCTGCAGTAGTGAGTAAATCCTATATTGCACAACTTATAAACAAAGGTATGGCATCTAATTCCAAGGAAGTCATTGTTCCACTGTATTTGGCATTTATCAGACCTATCATAGAGTACAATGCCCCTATCGGTATATACCCAACCAGGCATATCCAACAACTGAACGTCCATAGAGATTCCTCACTAAAAGAATACAAGGCGTAAGTAATATGTCCTATGCAGGCCGCCACAAGGCCCTATCCCTGTGTTCCATCTCCTACAGGCTTTTGACACAAGATCTATGCCTGGCACACAGGGCATTGTCAGACTCCACTCTGATGGACCTCCAGCATATCCATAAAAGAAACAGTACCAAAATTACCTGTTATAAACCTTGCCTGTGATATAAATAGGACCTGCTGGAGAGATATCCCAGAGACTACCCAGTCTATGAACAGGCTCTCCATCCATGTAGAGCAGAGTTCTTCCCTAACCCACTTCAAATGCAACTTGGACAACTGGATGGGGGACCGGAAATTCATCCCTGGTTTGGCACCTATGTGTCTAATGGACAGAGGTAACCTGTAAATGGTTCATCTCCCAGGCCCATGCTTGCACTTATCAAGGGTAACAGAACATGTCAGAGATTTGGGATACATGGCTAGGCTTAAAGAGGCCCTTGTGGTCGTCAGCCTAGTAAACAACTATGAACAACTTAAATTTGACCTTCATATACATAGTAGCATTAAGAAAACACAACAGAAACTTGGAACCCTCTACCAGCACAAACATTTCCTAGACACCCACGCTAGCTACTATCTATTTCCTACCCTCTCTCTTATATGGAGCCCCAGTTCTCAACAACCCACAGACCTGCCTAAAATCTAAGCTCGAATCATGCTACAACAAAATTTCCAAGTTCACCTCCAATGCTAAATATTCCACTCACCACTGAATACCACTTCGCAATCTCAATTGGCTTAAACTTCCACATCACCTTACTTCCATCCAGCTCATCCCAGCACATAAAATCATTCATAAACCCATGGCCTGCCCTGCCTTAAATACTACAGCCCATGCAGATCTCTTACATCTGAAAACAAACAGCTTCTGCAAGAGCATCGTCCCATGAAATCAGCCAGACATAACCTATACTTCTCCATAGCTAAAATGTGGAACACCTTCCCTTTATCTTTAAGATCCAACCACATATACACATCCTTCAAACTCACACTTACAGAACACCTTCCAAAATCCTGGATATGCTCCTGCTCAACCCCAGGATGATACCACAAACCCATTCTATGACACCTCTTCCTCCTTAGTCTGCTAGTCTTAACTATATCTGCCTTAACCATTGTACTAGTCCCTTATTCTGTGTGTTTCCTTCTCTGCTCCTATTCACCCTCCCTTCTCGAAAATCAACAATCTGGACTACTTTACATCCCCAATACAAAACGCTGTGAATAGCACAGACTTTAATTAGAAATTTCACTAAAATCTTCCTATGTTACAAGCATTTTAATTTTTTCCTATTTTACTGCTTTCTGCACTTGTTTCTGGTCATTTTTTAACTTAACTGCAAACTGCATATTGCTACACCCTCAAATATGCTAGCTTGCACTGCATTTAAGTTGTTTTTACTGCTGTTTTAGTCGATTTTCTGTGAAAAAACAAACAAAAAGTTCTAAGCTTCTTTCCCTCCTTTCCTGTAACTACTCTAGTCCAGATACAGATCTGCTGTATCCAGGACTGTTTGTAAGTTTCTGAGCCCCCCGCCCCCAGACCTGTCTGTGTTGGAGGGAAGCCTTCTAACTCATATCAGTGGGAGTAGTAAGCACTAGGTAGCCTATCTGCCATAAGAGGAGTGGTTTCTGGGCCAGAAATTGCAGTCTATTGGCCGTTTGGGCAGTTTTTCCTTCCCTTTCAAGTTTCTGGTTTAAAATGCTGCATTTGCCCAGGTTTAAGCACCACACAGCGGCGCTGAGGTAAATTACCAGTGGCAGTTTGCCTGCATTTAAGCACTGCACAGTGGCACTGAGGTAAATTACCAGTGCCAGTTTGCCTGCATTTAAGCTCCGCACAGCGGCGCCAAGGTAAATTACTAGTGGTAGTTTGCCTGGGTTTAAGCACCCCACAGCGGCGCTGAGGTAAATTACCAGTGCCAGTCTGCCCAGGTTTAAGCACCGCACAGCGGCGCTGAGGTAAGTTACCAGTGCCAGGTTTTCCTTTAGATCTTGCTTCTTCTTTTCCCGCTTGCACTTCAATTAGCTTAATCGCCTTGCACTTCAAAAGGCTTTTTTTTAGCAATTATTGTAGCACACCCAAGTGCTATCAGCACTAGACGTCCAACACGGAAAACAGCTCCAGTACTTAGTAGTTATGACCATCCCTCCTGGCATGACTAAAGGGCAGTTCCCTGTGCTTTCTCCTATTAACCTGGTGCACTTGGGCATTCTGAGGCAGTGTAGCAACTGTCTCATGCACACAGACAACCCTCTCCTCTTACCTCCTAACACTCAGACTTGTGAGAGATGCACTTATATCACCAAATTGGAAGCTATGCACTCTCCAGCCAAGACCAGACTAGCTGGTCAAGAGGAGAAGGTCAACACCTGCACCACACCACATGGAACACATAGCCCTCCAGAACACCCACCATCACAGCTCTCACATAATACAAACCACACACCCACCTTCACAGAGGATCTCAATAGAAATTTACCCAAACAGCAGAGACCTCCAAGGCAGAAACACACTTGATCACAACACAGCACAAGCCATAGGACACATACCTCAACTCCACAGTGTGCCCCTCAACCTAAGCCCCTACGACAAAACACCTTGCCCAATACACTAATCATAAGAGACTCAATAGTGAGGCATACAGATACCTTCTCCTTATTCAACCTAGTGAGTGAGACAACAGTCAGCTGTCTATCAGGTGCAAGAATCTGACACATAACACACGCACTCAGGTCACTCCACAATTACAAGCATGACTCAGGCCATTCGCACCCATATGAACAATACCTCCCTGAACTACATGAAGAGAGACATGGTGGAACTCTCTAATTATGTGTATCAGGCAGGTATGACCCTAGCCCTGAGCAGTATCCTACCGTCACCCAGAATGATACCACAGTATAAGCAGAAAATTATTGACTTCAACAACTAGCAAAGTTTGCGGTGTCATTCTAAGGGGATCTCCAGTATCCGTCTGCTTGGGATGACATAACTGACAGACCTTGATGCTTTGCCAGAGATAGCCTGTATCTGTCACCCCTGGCTTTCCGGGCACTGGCTATGGCTCTTGCCCCCCCCGATAGTGCCATTTTTTTAGGCGGTGTTCCAAAGACCAAAATTCCACCATAACAGCTATACATAAATGAAATCTGAGGGTCATGCTGCTCAATGCTAGATGTCTAAATCTCAAGATGCACTCACTCAAAGCACTCCTCAAAATGGAGTACCTTAACATTTGTGCTGTAACAGAGATCTGGTTCAAAGTGGCAGAAAGCACCCCTGCACTACCAGGCTATAACTCATTCCACACCTTTCGGCCCCAGAACATGGACCAAAGCTCCAAAGGTGGTGGTGTCTCCATATTCATAAAGGATATGCACACCTTCAGACTAGTAGCCCAGCATAGTGCATCAGAGATGCTTCAGGTACAACTAACATTGGGTAAGACGGCAATACAGGTCATAGCCTGATATAGGTCCCCAACCATGTCCCTAGACTCTCACTCCACGTTCCTGAGCACCCTGGAATCTATCAAGGTCCAACCTTCAATCTCATTCTAGGAGACTTCAACTACCCCTCCATCAACTGGGAAAACTCCTCAAGCACCAATGTACTGGCCCATCGCTTCCTGGAAGTCATCAATTCCAATGCCCTGGACCAGCTCATTCTGACCCCCACTAGAGGAAACATCCTTGACCTGGTTATTACTAACATGGGCGACCATTGCTCTACACCAATAGTCAATTCCTCCGTGGTTAGATTCAACCACAAACTAAACACCATAGAAATCCACATCTCACCCACACCCCCTGCAAAGGTAACCACCACGAAAAATTTCTCCAAAGCTAACTTTGGGCTCCTAAAAACAGAAGTGGCTAACTTCATGGCACCCATGCCAATGGAAACAGCTGCATGACTATCGAATCATACACCAACGCACTGTACGAACACTTACATAAGTGCATGGAACTAGCCATACCCAACAGAACCAAGACGCTCTCCACCAAAAAAGGAAGCCAATCTGGTGGCCCCCTGTCATCAATAAAGTCTACAACAGAAGGAAGAAACTGCTGCAGAAAAAGGTGAAGTCCCAAGACTGGAAAAACTCCCTCATCAGCCTCACCAAAAATTTGAGATCTCTCATCAAATCCTCTAAAGCCAGCTATGAAGGCAGAATTGCGTAGACACTAAAACAACCACAAACCCTCCTATAGTTATATCAAGAACCTCCACAGCAATACCCAGATTTGCTCTGGGTTACTGCACAATGGTACCTCCTATACTGGGGCAACAGATATTGCCAACATACTGGCTGACAGATTCGGTGCCAACTTTACCCCCCAAAAAAGGACCAATCACAATACCAGAAGAATACCAGACACCCAGCATTATGGCAGCACAGGTTAAAGTTGCATTGTCCAAGACCAAGAACACAGCTTTCATGAGACCCGATAATATCCCTGGCTGTGCTCTACATGAACTACAAAGGGAACTGGCACCACATATGTGTGCCCTGTTCACTCACAGCCTCACCTCAGGCTTTGTCCCTACAAAATGGCGGACTGCTACAGTCATTACCCTCCATAAAAATGGAGCAACTACAGACCCCAGGAATTATCACCCCATTAGCCTGACTAGTCTGATATGTAAAGTTATAGAGCACATCATCATGGACCTGATTAACAAAGATATAGGTAATCTCCAAACCCTAGACCCCACACAGTTTGACTTTGTGAAAGGGAGATCATGCTTGCTCAATCATCCCCTTTGTAAAAACTCAGTTTCCACTAACCACCACATTGATGGGAGCCCAGTGAAGGCATTATAAGAGATATGGGGATACAGGGTGACAGCAACCTCTCCTTCGACCACCACATTGCCACTGTGGTCAGAAAGTCCCACTACATGGCACATTTGATTACCAAGGGTTTTGCATCCAGGAAAAAAGAGGTCATCATCTCTCTCTCTCTCTACTCTTCCCTCATTAGACCAATCATCAAGTATAATGTCCCATTTGGCATGTACCTCACTAGACACCTGTAACAGCAGGAGAGGCCACAGATGTACCTCAGGAAGAGGATCATAGGCCTTAAACACGTCTTACAAGTACTCCAGCTAAAATACATTGAACTGGAAAAAAAATAAGCAAAATCTTATGTTTACTGAGTTTATTTCAATAGCAAAATCTGTATGTAAAAAAGAAATGCTATCAGAGATCATCAAATGTAACACACAAAAGACTAGCTTGGCAAAAACTGGAAAGACTGCTAGATAAATATTGATTAACTTTCTTGGATAAGACGGATGTTTATCATGGATGTTTTTATATAGTGTAAATAGTTATGTTTTATATTGTTTATTTCTAATACTTTATGTCCATCTTTATTAACAAAATTTAATACACATGTTTTTGGAAAAAAAAAAAAAAAACAACCAGCTATTCTGAGTCTCATATCGTCTACTTAGAGGCTATCTCTGCTGGACTTACAAAGCCATGTCTGACCCAGCCCTACTAGAAATGCTACATCCATAAGAAATCCCAATCCCTCTGCACCACACAAAAGACCTCAACCTCATTACCACAATCAACAGGACATGTTGAAGGGACAGGTTCATCACCCAGAGACTGCCCAGGCTCTGGAATAGGCTTCCCATACATAGCAAGCAGAGCACCTTGCTGGCCCTCTTCAAGAGAAATCCTGATGAGTGGATGGGAAATAGAACGTTCACCCCGGGGATCACCCCATTGGCTGTACTGAATAGAGGCACTGGGAACTAACGTTGGGCAGCACGATACCAGGGCACTTCTATGGGCTAGGCTTGTAAAGGCTCCAGGGCCATTAGCCTAGTACA
Organism: Protopterus annectens; assembly: GCF_019279795.1. Taxonomy (NCBI): domain Eukaryota; kingdom Metazoa; phylum Chordata; order Ceratodontiformes; family Protopteridae; genus Protopterus; species Protopterus annectens. Next base: position 748,384,060 of record NC_056736.1, read on the forward strand.
CATCTATGAACTTATGCTATATTTATGCTACTGTTATGTTGAACTACATTAGTTTATGTTAATTGTGTATGCTTGTAACCACTTGTATAACATGTGCTATTTGTCCATTGTATCTCTGTTGCTTGGGAGATAGGAAGTTCACCCCAGAGATGACGTCAATCGCCCTGTTAGACAGGGGACCAGGGAAGTAATAGCAAGGGAATTGTTATGGCTAGGCTTATATATGCCCTAGGGCCGATAGCCTAGTACCAACCTATGGAGCTTTTCTCCCCGGGGCTCCACTGAAAATGGGCTCTTTGTGGCCCAGATGAACTTTCCTGGTAAACAAATGAAAAATAAATAAATAAATTAAATAATATCACAGTACAGGTGTCCTTGTCGTCAGTGGGGATGACAGGATCTTCGAGGCTATTAATGCCTTCTCGTAAGAGTCTGCAGATTGGCTTTGAAGAAGTATTTTAGCCTAATTTCTCCTCAGGGCATCTGATGCTATCATTACTTCGAAAGAGACTGACTTATGATCAGACTTCACTAGAGAAGGCTGCACACTTGTGGTAATACACCATTCTGCCATGCTGGTACCATGGTGGTGAGTACCAAGTCTAGAATGCTTGGGCCCTTGTGGGGGGGGGTGCCAACCATCTGCTCCAAGGCTTCTGAGTTAATGAAGTCCAAGAACCTTTAGGGGAGTGAGTTTGTACACATATACATTTATGCAATCTATGGACAAGCAGTTAAAGTCACCCATAACCAGGGTGTATGGTTGTATTTTGAACAACTCAAGTAGATCCAAGTGGGCAGTGTGGATATCATGGTTCATGGAGGGGGATCTATAGCTGGTGATAACTTGAAGAGGAGTCTTTCCTATAGTTAATTGCACAAAAAGTGACTCTAGGGAATTATTCTGTTTAACCAGTCTGGAGGTATACTTACCTTTGGTGAATATTGATACTCCTTTAGTTTTCACCCATTCATTTTGTGGTCTGAACGTGCAGAAGGCATTATATCCCAGTACGGCCGGGGTGCTCTCCACGGCCTTGAACCAGGTCTCTGTGACTGCACAGATGTCCACATCTTCCGGAGGAGTGCTTCCAGTGAGTGCAGTTTTAGTCTCCTAGCATTTCACAGCATAACCTTATTTTTTGAGGATATTTTTATGTCAGGAATTTTGTTTTTATGACACTGCCTAAAAAAGGCATTATGGGGGTGCCAAGAGCCTTAGTCAGTAGCCGAAAGCCCAGAGGTGACAGGTGGAGACTATCTCTGGCAAAGCATCATGGCCTACCAACCATATCATCCCAGACTGACAGGTACTGGATCTCCTTAGAATGACACTAGAAACTTAGCCAATTGTTGAAGTCAATCATCTTTTTGCCTGTATTGAGGCATTATCCTAGGTGAAGGTAGAATGCTGCTTAATGCTAGGGCATACCCACCTGGGACACATAATCAAAGAGCTCAATCATGTCTCTCTTTACACAGTCCAGTGAGGTATGCCTCAAGTCGTTCATAACAACATGGACTATGACAGTCATAACAGTGTCTGTTGTTGAAAGGCCTGAGTGCATGAGCGCTGTGGTGGATTCTAGCACTCGACAGACAGCTGACAGTGACCTTTCACTTATTCAACATCATGAGTGGGATATCTCTGTGTCTCACAATGGAGTCACCTCTGACTAAAATGTTTGATTTTGTATTTTGCCTTAGGGGCATGTTTGGTGAGACACTGTTGCGGATGTTTGTATGCATACTGTGATTTGCTGTGAATGTATTAAGTGAAGTGTGTTTCTGTTTAGGTCATCTCTGATCTTTAGGTAGGCTTCAAATGAGAACCTCTGTATATGTAGGCTTGGGTGTTGTACTCAGGGATGGTGTACGAGGTAAAGTGTGTGAGCTGACAACTTGCTTAATATGATATACTGTTTGTGAATGAAATGCAGAGCTTAAATCCACAAGCCAAATACATGCATATATCCCTGGGTGATATTAATTGCATCAGCACTGACCTGTCTCTTGATAAGCAAACTGAAGGGGGTCCAACAAGGGAGCTGTAATATCCTTCAAGTAGGGTTACCACCTGTTCCACTTTGCGAGGGACAGTCCCCTCTTTCGGCGGTTGTGTCCTGACCAAAAATGTTAAAAATGGCAAATGTCCTGAGATTGTAGGACATAATTATGTCCCATACTTTACGAAATAGTCGCATAAAATACTTATTTTTGTATCTAAAATACCTACATGTTACAAGAAACAGGATAAGCAACTAAACTGCTACAAGAATAAGCTTTTATTTAGGCAAAAAAGTAAAGTTATATCCTTTGTACTGACCGTGGGTTTGTGTCAGCCTGTAAAATCTGATGTGTGTCCTGAAAATGTCCCACTATGGCCATTTGAAAAGGTGGCAACCCTACCTTCAAGTGAGCCAACACCAGCCTGTCTAAGGTATGCATTACCACCGATGTCAAAGCAACAGGCTGCAGTCAGCCATATTACACTGGATTTATTAGGGACTGGAATGATTGTGGCTTGTCTGAAGTACCTCACAGGTCAGTCTGTGCAAAAGTAGGGTAGCCTCAGTGATTGACAGGTGAAATGGGAGTGTCGTGGTATGGAAAAGATGCACAATTAACAGTCATTCTGATTACAATGTGCAAGTAATTTTTTCCCCTCGTTTTTGCAGGGGGGCTCTGTCCGCCACACCCCCCACAAATTAAATATACCAACTCCGAGCTCGCACTACCTTGAGGAAAAGGGCAAACTATGAATAGACAATGAATATTCATGCCACCACTGATATGAATATTAAATTACTTTCACAATCTGTTGGACAGTGGCAAGGTTTGGGCAGGACTTGTGCATCCTGAGAGATACACTTCTAATACAAAGACAGTACACCAACAGTCACTGATATAGAAGCAGACTCCGCCTCCGTTACTCTTCCCTGATGTCTCCAATACTCCGTCCACTCTGCAAAGTTGAAAGCCGGGCAGATATAATGCAGAGCCCAGAATGGATTTGTTTAGCCAGGTTTCTGTGAAACATAATAAAGAAGAATGTTAAAAATTCCTGAGAGTTTCATTGAAAAGTAACAGTTCATCCACCTTGCTACACAGAGAGCAGAGGTTCGCCAGATATAAACTTGGGAGCGCCAAAGAAGCCTAAGAAGTGCACCAGCACATTTCCCCCCTTTTGGGATGCCTGTGACTACCTCTGCTGCTGACAGCTGCTGTTCACCCAGCTAGGATCTCCAGAAAATGTCTTAATTGTGAAAAATCCAGTGTCAAATTGCACAAAATGAATTGCTGAATATTCAACAATTCTTCACGAGTATACTTAATTACAGTTGAAGACCAAAAAACAGGACAAATAAACACAGAATACTAGAAAGCACTGAACCAAGGATGCCATTTGTTGTGCCATCTTGTTTTTATATACATGAAACACAATCCTTTGAGTTGGAGTCAAGGAGGAAGGATGCCATTTGTTGTGCCATCTTGTTTTTATATACATGAAACACAATCCTTTGAGTTGGAGTCAAGGAGGATTCTGTAACATTTATCTGGGAGCCCAGATTAATCAAGAGAGACATAACCCAGTTGAATGGTTTTTGATCAACTGGATAAAGAATCTACAAAGCTAAGCAAGTCATCTATGAATTGACAAATGTGAAATAAATAAATAAATAAATCTAAATAAGGAAATATGAGAATGCTATTAAGTCTTCAAGTTATAACTGGTGCTAAGCATTCTGTAAACACCTTTGGAGCTGCAGATAATCCAAAATGCAGAGGGCTGATAATGTAAGCCAGACATAGAGAACCTCAAATTTTGTGAAGCATATGGTTATGGGACTGTGATAAAAAGCATCTTTTAAGTATAGCGTTGCCATGTACCTCATGGGAGGAATGACGAGGTAACAGGTTCTGTAAGGTCAACACTTCAAATTTCCTTAAAATTGCATACAAGTTTAGAAATGAAATTATCTACTGGTTTCCAAGAGGCCTTTCTCTTTGGTATCAGAAACATTCTGGAATAGAGGTCTTTGCCCTTTGACTAACAGGCTCTGGATCTAGAACTCCTTGGGTGTATAACGACTGAAGAACCTGACAAAAATATTCTCTCTGGTTCAGGGGTAAGGAGGAATTCTCCTGAAAGGAGGTTTTTGTATCCAGTGCCATCTGTAACTCTCCTGCACTACTTTTACTGCCCAAAAGTCTACAATAATTTCTTGACAAGGGATACTGAGAACCAATTTCTGGGACAGAACTTGAGTGATGCTGGATGGAGGAAAAGAAAGTGGGTGATTCTGGCATAGTCATTCTGTACAGGTGGTCTGTCCCCTGTACAGGTGGTCTGTCCCCTTTTCTGATTCTTATTGTTATTTCCTTCCAGCCATCTCTGCATCTCTTTTTAGTTCACTGTTAGCCAGAAAATGGCAGAGACTGCTTGTTGGCTTTTAAAGGAAAGGGGTAGGTCTGCAAGATTCATAATGGAATTGCCACAGAAAACCATCTTGGAGAGGGGACGTCCGCTTGCTCTATTGGTCTCTTGCCTCAATTACCCCCAGAAACTCTCACAGACACATAGAAGATAGCGCTGTCATGCCCAGAACAGACACTAGAATGGCCTAAGAGAATGTGCCTGACCCCAGACTTGTGATGGCTGAAAGACTACACCAGAGGAAGCCATAGAGGTAAGTATGTGGTCTGAGGAGCAACCAATGGCCACTGCAGGTTCATCCACTAACAGCTGAGCCAACGACTGAACCTGCAACATAGGCAACAGCTCCTTGAGAAGTAATTTTTTTTTCTAGGTACAGTGGGAGCAGAAGCGGAGTAAGTACCCATGCCGCACAGAGGACAATATGCCAAAAGCGGTAAGCATTGCTAGAATAAATCAGTCAGAAGGTAAATTATCACAAACTGCCCACAAGCAACACACTTACATTCACACTTAAATCAGTCCCTTCACCAAGTACATGCACAACCAGCATATAAATTCCCTGACAAACAGTTTAAAAGTTGAAAAGCACATTAAGGGGTGGGGGGGGGACACACTGCCAGAACAGACGTACCGCAGGTGGGATGTCACTCAGTGTACACAACCACCGCACTAAATAACACACACTCCTACCCATCCCAGATGATGACTTTTAGTCATAAACAAACGTGTTCAGAAGTAGTAAATATTTTTCCACAAAAATAACCTCCGAATAGCAGTAAAACCCTTCAGCTGATGCTAGCCGGCCAGCTATTGTGTTCTAGGCAGCACACAACCCATAAAACTTAAAGGCCACCGCAGTGGTGAGAATGATGAATATCTTCACCCACAACACCCTTCTGCTAATTACATATTCAGACTGCATGATTGTGTAACATCAGGAACAAGACATTTTTATTTTTTTATTTTTTATTTTACATTTGTTGACTGGGCTAGTCTAACTGGATATATGTCCATTTTCAGTAGAGGCCCGGGGAGATAAGCTCCAAGACATAAACAAAGAGATAAAATTATAACAACAATAACAAATAGGACAAAAATATTTATACAACAGTAACATATGTAGTACAACATACAGGTTAGCATAGAATATTCAATGCGGGCAAGAATGATGACAATGTATTTCACAGGTACAATGCATTATACAGGTAAAGTCAACAGTAAAAAGAAGTTAATTCTGTAGAGATATTGATGAAGTATTTACTTAAAAACCAGTATCCACAGAGCATAGAAGTAATGTAATATATAGAGATAGATGATAACAAAATAGGAAGGTATAACAGTAGGTGAGAAGTGATGGATAGGGAAAGGCCAGTTGGAAAAGATAGATGACTAGTCAGGTTTGGTACAAGGGCATAGCCAGTGTGTTTGAAGGTAAAGTTTAAGTCTGTTTTTGAAGAGTGGTAAAGAGGTGAGTGAGGAGAGGTCACCGGGGAGAAGGTTCCAGGATTTTCCAACAGCATTAGAGAAGAGAGAATCGCCAGCCCTGTTGTTAGGTTTAGAGCTATGTACAAGCAGTTTGTCTGCTGACCTTAAGGACCTCAGATTTTTATAGGGGGTGATGAGGGTAGAGAAAATTGGAGTATTGGAAGGGTTATAAATAATGTTATAGGCAATGGTTAGTTGGTGGAATTTAATCAGGTTTTGTAGTTCCAGCCATCCTAGATGCTTTAAGTTACGTACTTTAAGACATACTCGCCAAATCCAATAATGTTGTGAATGGGCACAAATGCTGATAATCTGTGTTGTTCACCAAGCAAACTATACACAGTCAAACACATACATGTATTCATTCCTAGACTTAGCTGAATGATTGCATCAAATTTCACCCAGGATGACCTCTCTTTATCATTACCTTTCAGATCATAGCCTTTTTACTACATCCACATCCTGATTATATCAATGAAAGTTATTTTCTTGTTTTATTCTGACTTGTTTCTACTCAGGATGCACACTTTCTACCCACAGATCATTTTTTACTGGGTCACGAACTTGGTTATTTTCAACCTGTTCTCCCCTACATACAAATGATTGCTGAGAGCTGGCTATGTCTCACTTGTCACCTGATTAATTGTGAAAGATTGCTCACATTTGTTACTATTTCTCTCATTCTTTTTTTTTTTAAATCTGAGATGACTGATGTTTGACTGTGGATTATTTTCTGGATACAAGAGTGAAAAATGCTGACATTTACGCTGGATTTGGTGCCTGGAAGTTAGCTTCCACCCTGGACCACTATTTAGGTTTCTGAACTAATATCCCATTCCCAAGAGTAATCGTTATAATTTTGCAGCCGCCACAGACCAGATTTTGCTTTAGGATAACAATCTGATTTGGATAAGACAGAATTACTGCAGGCACAAAACAACCATGCCTGCTACAGTGTCATACAGACACCTGGCTGGTACCATTAGGACTTGCTTCAAACTTTGGGACTTACTGCAGATACTGGGTCAGCCTGCACCAGACTAGGGAACCAGAAGTACTTAAACTAATACTGACTGATTTCTAAGTATTTTTTTTTAGAAAATTCATTATAAATAGTTCTAAACATGATGTTTTGGAAATGGACTGTTAGTCTACCTAAGCACACTCAACTCTGTAATGACGGGTTCAGGTATAAAAAAGTAATAATCTATTCACCCACTTCCATGTGTTACATAAGGTCACAGCCAGAGGCTTAATAACTGAAAAACATAGGGCAATACAAATATTGAAAATAAAAGCACTTGGTATACTAGCAGAGTTGTACATGTGTCATAATACTGGACAGGTGAAGTTGACAGATATGAATGTTAATAAGAGTATGACAAGGGAATGACGTTTCTTGGCTCATACAGTTAACATGCACTAAAGGTGGAATTAAATATTAACAGATTCTATAAAAGTAAGCCATAGCCAAAGCAGCTAACTGGAACAGTGAAATGACACGGCAGAAGACGCACACAAAAACGGTCAGAATGGGCATGAATGTGTAGTTGACATTAAAATGAGGTAAGGATGAACAAATCTGTCACATTTATTTAAATTATTTATTTATTTTACATTTGTTGACCGGGTTAGTCTAACTGGATATATGTCCACTTTCAGTAGAGGCCCGGGGAGATAAGCTCCAAGACAGATACATGAAAAACTTAGCAAAAAAGACTAAATAGCAACATTCATTATATACAATGCATATTCCAGGTTACAACAGAAAATTCTGCGAGGACAAAAAAGAAATACTTATAGTGCAAGAATGCATACACAATACAACATACAGGTAAAATACATAAAAAGAACAAATAAAGTCAAAAGAGAAGACAGGTTAATTGTATTAAAATAAAGAAATTCCTCAGTAGAAAGTATTTACAGAGGTTGGATACAGTGTAGTTTTGGAGGGAGTCTGTATTTATAGTCAAAAAGGAATATATAACAGTTCATGAGTAGTCTGGGATAGGCAGAGCTAAGTTTAAAATTACTGGATAATAGTAAAAGATATGCATACAGGGACCCTCCTCAAGTGTATCCAAGAATGGAAAGGACCCTCCTCAAATGTATCCAAGAATGGAAAGGACCCTCCTCAAATGTATCCAAGAATGGAAAGGACCCTCCTCAAATGTATCCAAGAATGGAAAGGACTCCCTCAAAATTAAGTGCAAAAGTAAGCAATTTGCATGATGTAAATAAATATCAGTAGTGGCAACACTGATGTTAGGGCATGATTAACATGTGCGTATTTGGGAAACGTCTTAGAAGTCGCAGAAACTCCTGAAGAAATAAAGGTCAAGAAGTCATTATCCTATAGCCCCAGTAAGAGGACAAATATTCCCAAATTAAATGAAAAAAGTGAGATTAAAAAACTGACATCATTTGATATTAAAATTCACGGTAAAGGTGGGAACATTTAATTACTTAAAATGAAGACAAGGATAATTCCAATTTACTTTTTGTATATTTCTGTAGGGCTGGTCTACTACTTATCAAGAAATAACTCCATGCAAAATCAACTCACAAAGCACAACTCGGTGAAACTGAACTCCTTTCTGGTTTTCTCCTGGAAATCATGAATAGTGCAGTCTCTAAGTGAACACCAACAGTAATTCTGTTCTTTAGGGAGATTTCTCGTTTTCATAATGTGCAATTAAAAAGGTGGTACATACACATTTGAGTGGGTGTGGCCAGCCTGCCCTCACATGGGGTGTGCAAGGGGCTTGTCCCTACAAAAAATGTGTAAGGTTATTTCTTCACTGGTTTGATTTCTGACATTGTTTTCAGAGAGTTGGGTGCTTGTGGAGTTATGCAGCTCTAACTCAATAAGTCATACTGGAAGCTTTCCACAGAGTGAAGACTGAGTGAGCTAATGAACAGCTGTCATATAACTCTCAGGATTCAAGACAAGTCCTGTATGTGCTGGAATCCTAAATACAGCTTAGTTAAGAAAATAAATCCCAAGTCAATAATACCGACGAACCCTTAGCCACGTACTCATAACAAATAAAAAAAAAAAAACAGTTGGACATTAATAATGAGAACAGGAACAATCCCAGCAAATATATAATAACCTAAAAACAAAACTGCTGTGCGTCTCGTAAACAAAATGTGTAACAGTTCAAGTCAGAGATGGCTAGAGTGCTATCTGGATTTTATTTTAACTTGGATACGGTCTACCTAGTTACAGACACTCAAATTTTATTTAATTTACTTTTCTCATAGGCCTCTGATGATTTTTTACCCTGTCAGATACTCCCAGCATACAAATAGAAATAAATATATAAAATAAATACATTTAATAACTCCGATTATCCCATGGGAAAGGCTCAATGCTATGGAAGTCTCCAAGATAAAAATAATTATAGGTTCATAGGCTGGTACTGAGTTATCTGCCCAAAGGCATATATTAGCCCAGCCATGTTGTGCGGTATTCACCGCCCCCTTTAGTAGTTCCCTAGATCCTTGTACTAGCAGCTAGTACCCTAGGCCCCTATCTAGTAGTGCTGTTGGTGTGATCCCCGGTTTGAAATTTCTGTTACCCATCCACTCATCAAGGTTCCTCTTGAAGAGTGATAGTGAGGGGCTCTGTCTTATGTAGATCGGGACCCTGTTCCATAGTAAGGGAAGTCTCTGGGAAGAGAATCTATCCCTCCAGCATGTTCTATTCATTGTTGTGTTGAGGTTTATATCCCTAGCGTGTGCAGCTCGAGTAGATTTGGTTTTGCTAAGATGGAGCATGTTCAACAATTCTGGGTTGGACATGGCTCTGTACGTTAGACAGAGATCGCCTCTGAGAAAGTGGTATGCAACAGAGAACAGTCTTAGCTTTTTCAATCGTGCTGCATAGGGCAACTGTTTGAGGCCAGTAATTCTCTTGGTTAGGTACCTTTGTGGTCGCTCCAGCTGCTGGAGATGTCTAGCCAGGTACATTCCAATTGGTGCGTTGTACTCAATAATGGGTCTGATGAGGGAAGAGTAGAGAGGCACCATTACATCCTTAGATCTTGATGCGAACCCTTTCATGATCAGATGGGTCACATAGAAGGATTTTCTAACCTCTTTGGCAACATGGTTATCAAAGGAAAGCTGGCTATCTACTTGGGTCCCTAGATCCCTTATTTCTTCTTCAGATTTCAAGGGATTACCTCCTATGCTGTAGTTTGTGGGTACTCTGTTTTTTCCAAAGGGGATTACTACGCATTTCTTTGCATTTAGCTTGAGACCATGGCTTGGACACCATGCATCAGTCTCATTTAGGCCCTTCTGGAGGATCTCCATGTCGGCCGGAGACGCTATTATAGCACCCAGTTTGCAGTCGTCTGCAAACTTAGTCAGCCACAGCCCTTCCGTGCTTGCCTGTACTTCTGAGAAGTATATGCCAAACAGGAGAGGCCCCAGGACAGAGCCTTGAGGCACACCACTCGTTACTGGTCTGGATTCGGACATAGATCCCACTACTCTTACTTTATGGGATCTGTCTGAGAGCCAGTTTGCGATCCATCTTGTGACGTAAGGGTTTATGCCCAAGCTGGTGAACTTATCAATAATACCCAAATGGGGAATGGTGTCAAATGCTTTAGCAAGGTCAAGGTAAGCCATGTGTACCTCCTTTCCCTTATCGATAGCCTGAGTAACTGTTTCAATGAAATCCACCAGGTTCAGGAGGCATGATCTGCCCTTGACGAAGCCGAACTGTGTGGGGTCCAGCGACTGGAGGTTCCCAATCTCTCCATTTATGAGTTCCATAATGATTCGCTCCATAGCCTTACAGATCAGACTGGTCAGGCTTATTGGTCGGTAGTTCCCAGGGTCAGTTGTGGCCCCACCCTTGTGTAGCAGGACCACCACTGCCATGCGCCATTCTCTGGACACATATCCTGTGGAGAGGCTGAGACTGAACAGGGTATTAAGGTGCGGGGTTAATTCCTTTTGGAGCTCGCGTATGACACAGCCTGGGACACCATCTGGTCCCATGGAGGCAGTGTTTTTAGCTTTAGATAGAGCCTTGTTAACCAATGTATCAGTAATAATTGGACTTACACAATCCCCTGGAATGGTAATGGACCCTGTAGGTGGTGAGGGGGGGGGGAGAAATGTGCACTGAACCTGTCAGCCAAGACGTTGGCAAAGTCAGAAGGGTCAGTGTATTTTGTTCTATTTTGTACTAGCTCAGAACAGACCTGAGTGTTGCCATTTAGGTTTTTGACGTAGCCATAGAAGGCCTTATGGTTATCCTTGGCAACTTTCTTTTCAAAATTAGCTTTAGTTGACTTGAGGAGGGCCCTCAATTTCTTACTAATGCTGATCAGGGATGATTTTTCTATTTGAGATTTGGCCTTTTTTTGTATAAGTCTCCTCCTTTTATTGTAGTCTGCTTATGGCCGGGGTCCACCAGACTGGTTTCTTCTTGCTTGAGGAAGGAGTCCTGGTTTTATTTGGGAGAGCACGGTCCATGCAATCCTGAAGATGCATATAGAGTGCCTTGGTGTAGGATTCCGCATCCTGGATATCATTATCCTTCTGTAAGGGAATAGTGAAGCTTTCCACTTCGGATGCAAGTAGTTTGAAGTTTGCTTTGGAAAGGTTTTTGACTATTTTTTTTGACTGGGGGAGGTGGAGGGGTGAAGATGTCCAGGGTTTATCAGTTTGTGGTCGGATCTGACCAAGGAGGGAGTGATAATGGGTGTGGCACAGTGGGCGCCCATATTTGTGATGATTAAATCCAATATGTTGTCCCCTCTAGTGGGAGAACATACTAGTTGTATAACAACATTATAAGCAATTTCAGGATCAGTCCAGACAATCATTCTCTAGAGGAAAAAAAAACACAACAGCCTGATGTGTGCATAACATCAGCACCTCACAACAGCCTGATGTGTGCATAACATCAGCACCTCACAACAGCCTGATGTGTGCATAACATCAGCACCTCACAACAGCCTGATGTGTGCATAACATCAGCACCTCACAACAGCCCGATGTGTGCATAACATCAGCACCTCACAACAGCCCGATGTGTGCATAACATCAGCACCTCACAACAGCCCGATGTGTGCATAACATCAGCACTTCACAACAGCCCGATGTGTGCATAACATCAGCACCTCACAACAGCCCGATGTGTGCATAACATCAGCACTTCACAACAGACCGATGTGTGCATAACATCAGCACTTCACAACAGACCGATGTAGATGTAGAACAGACTTCACACAGACCGATGTGTGCATAACATCAGCCTTCACCAACAACTGATGAACAGCTCGCACTTCACAACAGAACGATGCACTCACAAACACTTTACACAGTGTGATAAATCAGCACTTCACAACACAGTGATGTGTGTATCAGCAGCTCACATCACACATGTGTGTGTAGTAACATCAGCACTCCTGATGTGTGCATAACATCAGCACTTCACAACAGACTGATGTGTGTATAACATCAGCACTTCACAACAGACTGATGTGTGCATAACATCAGCACTTCACAACAGACTGATGTGTGTATAACACATCATTACTATTGTTACTTCTCTTTCCTAACAGCATTTAAAATGTCATCAACAGTTACATGCTACTTTTTCTGCTGTGCTCATTCATCCACCCATCCATCCAGAACTCCCCTTTTCTGCACATGGGGTAGTACACTGAACAAAAATGAACCATTTGCAGGAAAATCCCAGGTGAACAATATCAAATAAGAAATGAACAAAACATTTACAGATGTAAGAATATGCTAGAACATTTTACAATGTGAAAACATAAATGGAAAAAATAGAATTATGCTTAGCACAGCTTTACGGATTAGATGTAGCCATGATGGCTTACGCTACAAGGTAACAACATATAGGTTCATAGGTAGGTACTAGGCTATCGGCCCAAGGGCCTACGCAAGCCTAGCCAACAAGGTTCCCTGGCTTACGCCACACAAGCAAGTTATTTCCTCGGGGTGTATTTCCTATTTCCCATCCACCCATCAAGACTTTTCTTGAAGAGTGCTAATGAAGACCTTTGCTTGACATAAATGGGTAGCCTGTTCCAGAGTATGGGAAGTCTCTGGGATAGGAATCTATCCCTCCAGCATGTCCTGTTTATTGTGGTGACAAGGTTTAGGTCCCTAGAGCGTGTAGCTCTGAGGGATTGGGATTTCTTTAGGTGTAGCATGTCCAACAGCTCTGGGTTTGACATAGCTTTATATGTTAGGCAGAGATCACCTCTGAGTAGGCGATATGCTACGGAGTAAAGCTGGAGTTTTTTGAAGCGGTCAGTGTAGGGCATTTGTTCGAGTACAGTAATCCTCTTTATGAGGTACTACTGTGGCCTTTCCAGCTGCTGCAGATGTCTTGTGAGGTACATTCCAAAAGGGGCGTTGTACTCTATAATGGGTCTAATGATTGATGAGCAAAGGGTAACGATTTCCTGGATGAACCGTTTATCTATCTAATCTGATGGGCAAAAGGTAACCATGACCTCTTTTTCCTGGATGAGAACCCGCTTATGATGAGGTGTGCCACGAGAAGGACTTCCTGACTACTGTATGATGTGACTATCAAAGGAGAGACTACTGTCTACCTGGGTCCCAAGGTCTCTTATCACGCATTCGGTGTTAAGTAGATTGCTGCCTATGTGGTAGTTCATGGGTACAGAGTTCTTACCAAAGGGATGACACTGCACTTTTTGGCATTGAGCTTGAGGCCATGGCTCTGACACCAGGCATCTGTCTCAGAGAGGCCCTTCTGTAGGATGTTCACATCATTTGGGGACTTGACTATGGCTCCTAGTTTGCAGTCATCTGCGAACTTTGTTAGCCAGAGGCCTTCTGTGTTAGCCTGTGCTTCAGAGAAGTAAATACCAAACAGGAGCAGTCCCAGGACGGAACCCTGTGGTACTCCACTTGTCACTGGTTTGAGGTCAGATTTGGAGTCTGCAACTTTTACAGTGTGGGTTCTGTCAGTGAGCCAGTTGGCAACCCATCTTGTGACGTAGGGATTTATGCCTAGTTTATTGAGTTTAGCTATAATTCCAGAATGGGGGATGGTGTCGAAAGCCTTGGCGAGGTCAAGATAGGCTGTGCGAACCACTTTACCCTCATCTACGGCTTTGGTGACTGCCTCAAAGAAGTCGATCAGGTTCAGGAGGCATGATCTGCCTTTCACAAACCCGAACTGGGTGGGATACAGAGTTTGGAGGTTACCAATGTCTTTATTTATGAGTTCCATGATGATACGTTCCATGGCTTTGCAGACCAGGCTCATCAGGCTAATAGGTCTATAGTTCCCTGGATCAGTGGTGGCTCCCCCTTTGTGGAGTGGGATAACTGTTGCTGTGCGCCATTCAGTGGGCACAAAGCCTGATGCGAGGCTATTATTGAACATGGTGCTTAAGTGGGGAGCCAGTTCATTCTGAAGTTCGTGTAAAACGCAGCCTGGGATGTTGTCTGGTCCCATGGATGCTCTGTTTTTGGCTTTAGAGAGTGCAGCTTTCACCTGCGTAGTTGTGATTACAGGGACTCTACATTCTTCCTGCATAGATATGGGCCCTTTAGGGGGTGAGAGGGGGGTAAAGTTAGCACTGAACCCATCTGCCAGGATGTTGGCAATATCAGTTGGTTCTGTAATTTTCATGCCTTTGTGCTGTAACTCCGAGCAGATCTGGGTGTTGCCATTGAGATTCTTGACATAGCTATAGAATGCTTTGTGGTTGCCCTTGGAATTAGTGGCAATTGTATTTTTTTAGCTAGCTTTGGAGGATCTTATAAGGGATCTCAGCTTCTTACTGAGGCTGACCATGGAGCTCCTCCACTCATAGGATTTTACTCTCTTTTGCAACAGTTTCTTCCTTCTGTTGTACAGTTTGTATATGGCAGGGGATCACCAGATTGGCTTCCTTTTTTTGGAGGATAGCGTCTTGGTTCTGTTTGGGATAGCACGATCCATGCACTCGTGTAGGTGCTTATAGAGTGCATTTGTGTAAGATTCAGCAGTTGTAACTGTATTGTCCATCTGCATGGGTGTCATGAAGTTCACTACTTCTGTCTTAAGAAGCATGAAGTTGGCTTTGGAGAAATTTCTTACTGTGGTTTCCTTAATGAGGGGTGGGGATGGGATGTGGATATCAAGGGTGATTAGCTTATGGTCGGATCGGACCAACGAGGTGTTGACTTCAGGTGTGGAACACCGGTCACTCATGTTGGTAATGACTAGGTCTAGGATATTGTTGCCCCTGGTGGGGGTGTGGATAAGTTGATCCAGGGGATTGGAGTTTATGAATTCCAGAAAGCGTTGCGCTAAGGAGTTATTACAGGAGTAGTTTTCCCAGTTAATGGTGGGGTAGTTGAAGTCGCCCATTATTAGGGTGTTTGGTTGAACCCTAATATTTTCCAGTACATCAAGAAAAGAGGAGTGGGAATCCTGGGGCATGGTGGGGGATCTGTAGCAAGCTGCAATTTGGATTGCAGTTTTGCCAAGAGTTAGTTGCACTTGGATAACCTCGGATGCATTATGCTGAGCAACTAGCCTGGAGGTGTGGATATCCTTAATAAATATGGACACACACCCCCCTTGCTGTTTCGGTCCAGGATAGATGGCCGAAAAGTGTGGTATGAGTTATAGCCTGGTAGTGCAGGGGTGCTCTCTGGAGCCTTGAACCAGGTCTCAGTCACTGCACAGATATCGATGTTCTCCATTTTAAGGAGTGCCTCGAGTGACTGCATTTTGAAATTTAGACTTTTAGCATTGAGTAGCATTACCCTCAGTTTTTGTTTGCCTGTTCCTGTTATGGTGGTGAATTTGTTACTTGAACCCTGCCTAAAAAAGGCACTATAGGGGCAGCAAGAGCCTTAGCCAGTATCCCGAATCCTAGCGGTGGCAGGTGCAGGGCATCTGTGGCAAAGCAGCATGGTCTGTCGACCATGTCATCCCAAGCAGACAGATACTGAATCCCCTTTGAATGACACCAGAAGCTTAGCCAATTGTTAAACTCAATCATTTTGTCCTTGTACTGCGGTATCATTCTGGGCAATGGCAGAATGCTACTCAGTGCTAGGGTCATCCCTGCCTGGGCTACAAGATCTCAGAGCTCTTCCATGTCGCTTTTCATGTAGTCCAGTGAGGTACGTCTCGGGTTATTCACACCAACATGGACAATGACAGAGTCATATTTGTACTTGTTGTGGAGTGACCTGAGTGCGTGGGTTATGTGGCGGATCCTGGCACCCGACAGGCAGCGGACAGTAACCTTCTCCTTGTTTGGCCTGGTGAGTGGGACATCGGTGTGCGTTGGGTATGTTGTTTTGCCTTATTGGCTGTGTTTGAGTGGCACACTGAATCTGTGGGCTATGTGTCATATGGGTTGTGTTGGGGGATGGAGGTTGCTTGTGTTTCTGCCTTGGAGGTCTCTGTTGCTTAGGCAGGTTATTATTGAGAGCCTCCGCGAATGTTTTTGAGTTTCTATGTGTGGATTTTGGTGGTGTAGACGTAGTGAGACTATGTGATGAGTGTGGTGAGTACAATGCCCCTTTTGGGATGTACCTTACCAGACACCTGCAGCAACTGGAAAGACCCCAAAAGTACCTCCGGGAAAGGGTAAACCCAATTTGCCCTTCTATGTAGCCAAGATGTTGGCAAAGTCAGAAGGGTCAGTGTATTTTGTTCTATTTTGTACTAGCTCAGAACAGACCTGAGTGTTGCCATTTAGGTTTTTGACGTAGCCATAGAAGGCCTTATGGTTATCCTTGGCAACTTTCTTTTCAAAATTAGCTTTAGTTGACTTGAGGAGGGCCCTCAATTTCTTACTAATGCTGATCAGGGATGATTTTTCTATTTGAGATTTGGCCTTTTTTTTGTATAAGTCTCCTCCTTTTATTGTAGTCTGCTTATGGCCGGGGTCCACCAGACTGGTTTCTTCTTGCTTGAGGAAGGAGTCCTGGTTTTATTTGGGAGAGCACGGTCCATGCAATCCTGAAGATGCATATAGAGTGCCTTGGTGTAGGATTTCGCATCCTGGATATCATTATCCTTCTGTAAGGGAATAGTGAAGCTTTCCACTTCGGATGCAAGTAGTTTGAAGTTTGCTTTGGAAAGGTTTTGGACTATGTTTTTTTGACTGGGGGAGGTGGAGGGGTGAAGATGTCCAGGGTTTATCAGTTTGTGGTCGGATCTGACCAAGGAGGGAGTGATAATGGGTGTGATACAGTGGGCGCCCATATTTGTGATGATTAAATCCAATATGTTGTCCCCTCTAGTGGGAGAACATACTAGTTGTATAACAACATTATAAGCAATTTCAGGATCAGTCCAGACAATCATTCTCTAGAGGAAAAAAAAACACAACAGCCCGATGTGTGCATAACATCAGCACCTCACAACAGCCCGATGTGTGCATAACATCAGCACCTCACAACAGCCCGATGTGTGCATAACATCAGCACCTCACAACAGCCCGATGTGTGCATAACATCAGCACCTCACAACAGCCCGATGTGTGCATAACATCAGCACCTCACAACAGCCCGATGTGTGCATAACATCAGCACCTCACAACAGCCCGATGTGTGCATAACATCAGCACCTCACAACAGCCCGATGTGTGCATAACATCAGCACCTCACAACAGCCCGATGTGTGCATAACATCAGCACCTCACAACAGCCCGATGTGTGCATAACATCAGCACTTCACAACAGCCTGATGTGTGTATAACATCAGCACTTCACAACACACTGATGTGTGTATAACATCAGCACTTCACAACAGCCTGATGTGTGCATAACATCAGCACTTCACAACAGACTGATGTGTGTATAACACATCATTACTATTGTTACTTCTCTTTCCTAACAGCATTTAAAATGTCATCAACAGTTACATGCTACTTTTTCTGCTGTGCTCATTCATCCACCCATCCATCCAGAACTCCCCTTTTCTGCACATGGGGTAGTACACTGAACAAAAATGAACCATTTGCAGGAAAATCCCAGGTGAACAATATCAAATAAGAAATGAACAAAACATTTACAGATGTAAGAATATGCTAGAACATTTTACAATGTGAAAACATAAATGGAAAAAATAGAATTATGCTTAGCACAGCTTTACGGATTAGATGTAGCCATGATGGCTTACGCTACAAGGTAACAACATATAGGTTCATAGGTAGGTACTAGGCTATCGGCCCAAGGGCCTACGCAAGCCTAGCCAACAAGGTTCCCTGGCTTACGCCACACAAGCAAGTTATTTCCTCGGGGTGTATTTCCTATTTCCCATCCACCCATCAAGACTTTTCTTGAAGAGTGCTAATGAAGACCTTTGCTTGACATAAATGGGTAGCCTGTTCCAGAGTATGGGAAGTCTCTGGGATAGGAATCTATCCCTCCAGCATGTCCTGTTTATTGTGGTGACAAGGTTTAGGTCCCTAGAGCGTGTAGCTCTGAGGGATTGGGATTTCTTTAGGTGTAGCATGTCCAACAGCTCTGGGTTTGACATAGCTTTATATGTTAGGCAGAGATCACCTCTGAGTAGGCGATATGCTACGGAGTAAAGCTGGAGTTTTTTGAAGCGGTCAGTGTAGGGCATTTGTTCGAGTACAGTAATCCTCTTTATGAGGTACTACTGTGGCCTTTCCAGCTGCTGCAGATGTCTTGTGAGGTACATTCCAAAAAGTACTCTATAATGGGTCTAATGATTGATGAGCAAAGGGTAACGATGACCTATTTTTTCCTGGATGAGAACCCGTTTATGATGAGGTGTGCCACGTAGAAGGACTTCCTGACTACTGTGGCGATGTGACTATCAAAGGAGAGACTACTGTCTACCTGGGTCCCAAGGTCTCTTATCACGCATTCGGTGTTAAGTAGATTGCTGCCTATGTGGTAGTTCATGGGTACAGAGTTTTTACCAAAGGGATGACACTGCACTTTTTGGCATTGAGCTTGAGGCCATGACTCTGACACCAGGCATCTGTCTCAGAGAGGCCCTTCTGTAGGATGTTCACATCATTTGGGGACTTGACTATGGCTCCTAGTTTGCAGTCATCTGCGAACTTTGTTAGCCAGAGGCCTTCTGTGTTAGCCTGTGCTTCAGAGAAGTAAATACCAAACAGGAGCAGTCCCAGGACGGAACCCTGTGGTACTCCACTTGTCACTGGTTTGAGGTCAGATTTGGAGTCTGCAACTTTTACAGTGTGGGTTCTGTCAGTGAGCCAGTTGGCAACCCATCTTGTGACGTAGGGATTTATGCCTAGTTTATTGAGTTTAGCTATAATTCCAGAATGGGGGATGGTGTCGAAAGCCTTGGCGAGGTCAAGATAGGCTGTGTGAACCACTTTACCCTCATCTACGGCTTTGGTGACTGCCTCAAAGAAGTCGATCAGGTTCAGGAGGCATGATCTGCCTTTCACAAACCCGAACTGGGTGGGATACAGAGTTTGGAGGTTACCAATGTCTTTATTTATGAGTTCCATGATGATACGTTCCATGGCTTTGCAGACCAGGCTCATCAGGCTAATAGGTCTATAGTTCCCGGGATCAGTGGTGGCTCCCCCTTTGTGGAGTGGGATAACTGTTGCTGTGCGCCATTCAGTGGGCACAAAGCCTGATGCGAGGCTATTATTGAACATGGTGCTTAAGTGGGGAGCCAGTTCATTCTGAAGTTCGTGTAAAATGCAGCCTGGGATGTTGTCTGGTCCCATGGATGCTCTGTTTTTGGCTTTAGAGAGTGCAGCTTTCACCTGCGTAGTTGTGATTACAGGGACTCTGCATTCTTCCTGTATAGATATGGGCCCTTTAGGGGGTGAGAGGGGGGTAAAGTTAGCACTGAACCCATCTGCCAGGATGCTGGCAATATCAGTTGGTTCTGTAATTTTCATGCCTTTGTGCTGTAACTCCGAGCAGATCTGGGTGTTGCCATTGAGATTCTTGACATAGCTATAGAATGCTTTGTGGTTGCCCTTGGAATTAGTGGCAATTGTATTTTCGTAGCTAGCTTTGGAGGATCTTATAAGGGATCTCAGCTTCTTACTGAGGCTGACCAGGGAGCTCCTCCACTCATGGGATTTTACTCTCTTTTGCAACAGTTTCTTCCTTCTGTTGTACAGTTTGTTTATGGCAGGGGATCACCAGATTGGCTTCCTTTTTTTGGAGGATAGCGTCTTAGTTCTGTTTGGGATAGCACGATCCATGCACTCGTGTAGGTGCTTATAGAGTGCATTTGTGTAGGATTCAGCAGTTGTAACTGTATTGTCCATCTGCATGGGTGTCATGAAGTTCACTACTTCTGTCTTAAGAAGCATGAAGTTGGCTTTGGAGAAATTTCTTACTGTGGTTTCCTTAATGAGGGGTGGGGATGGGATGTGGATATCAAGGGTGATTAGCTTATGGTCGGATCGACCAACGAGGTGTTGACTTCAGGTGTGGAACACCGTCACTCATGGTGGCAATGACTAGGGCTAGAATATTGTTGCGACTTGTGTGGGTGTGGATAAGTTGATCCAGGGGATTGGAGTTTATGAATTCCAGAAAGCGTTGCGCTAAGGAGTTATTACAGGAGTAGTTTTCCCAGTTAATGGTGGGGTAGTTGAAGTCGCCCATTATTAGGGTGTTTGGTTGAACCCTAATATTTTCCAGTACATCAAGAAAAGAGGAGTGGGAATCCTGGGGCATGGTGGGGGATCTGTAGCAAGCTGCAATTTGGATTGCAGTTTTGCCAAGAGTTAGTTGCACTTGGATAACCTCGGATGCATTATGCTGAGCAACTAGCCTGGAGGTGTGGATATCCTTAATAAATATGGACACACACCCCCCCTTGGTGTTTCGGTCCAGGATAGATTGCCGAAAAGTGTGGTATGAGTTATTGCCTGGTAGTGCAGGGGTGCTCTCTGGAGCCTTGAACCAGGTCTCAGTCACTGCACAGATATCGATGTTCTCCATTTTAAGGAGTGCCTCGAGTGACTGCATTTTGAAATTTAGACTTTTAGCATTGAGTAGCATTACCCTCAGTTTTTGTTTGCCTGTTCCTGTTATGGTGGTGAATTTGTTACTTGAACCCTGCCTAAAAAAGGCACTATAGGGGCAGCAAGAGCCTTAGCCAGTATCCGGAATCCTAGCGGTGACAGGTGCAGGCCATCTGTGGCAAAGCACCATGGTCTGTCGACCATGTCATCCTAAGCAGACAGATACTGAATCCCCTTTGAATGACACCAGAAGCTTAGCCAATTGTTAAACTCAATCATTTTGTCCTTGTACTGCGGTATCATTCTGGGCAATGGCAGAATGCTACTCAGGGCTAGGGTCATCCCTGCCTGGGCTACAAGATCGCAGAGCTCTTTCATGTCGCTTTTCATGTAGTCCAGGGAGGTACGTCTCAGGTTATTCACACCAACATGAACAATGACAGAGTCATATTTGTACTTGTTGTGGAGTGACCTGAGTGCGTGGGTTATGTGGCGGATCCTGGCACCCGACAGGCAGCGGACAGTAACCTTCTCCTTGTTTAGCCTGGTGAGTGGGACAGCAGTGTGCATTGGGTATGTTGTTTTGCCTTATTGGCTGTGTTTGAGTGGCACACTGAATCTGTGGGCTATGTGTCATATGGGTTGTGTTGGGGGATGGAGGTTGCTTGTGTTTCTGCCTTGGAGGTCTCTGTTGCTTAGGCAGGTTATTATTGAGAGCCTCCGCGAATGTTTTTGAGTTTCTATGTGTGGATTTTGGTGGTGTAGACGTAGTGAGACTATGTGATGAGTGTGGTGAGTACAATGCCCCTTTTGGGATGTACCTTACCAGACACCTGCAGCAACTGGAAAGACCTCAAAAGTACCTCACCAAGGGGATCAAAGGGCTCAAACAGATGCCATATGCTGCCTGGTTAAAGAAACTCCAGTTCTACTCAGTGGCATACCGCGTGCTCAGAGGCGATCTGTGCTTGACGTATAAAGCCATGTCCAACCCGGAATTAATGGACATGCTGCACCTCAGAAAATCCAAATCCCATCGAGCTACTCGCTCGAGAGACTTGAACCTCAGCACTGAAATAAATAGGACATGCTGGAGGGACAGATTCATAACCCAGAGGCTCCCTTCACTCTGGAATAAAATCCCAGTCCAGGTTAGGCAGAGTTCCTCACTGACTCTCTTCAAGAGAAATCTTGATGAGTAGATGGGAGATCGTAGGTTTACCCCGGGTATCACTTCTGTGTCACTGTTAGAGGCACAGTATACTAACCTCGAAAAAGGGCATAGCAAAATTCATTTAAAATGGGTGGTGAAAGCCAAATACACTCTGGCTAGGCACAGTATACTAACCTCGAAAAAGGGCATAGCAAAATTCATTTAAAATGGGTGGCGAAAGCCAAACACATTCTGGCTAGGCTTATAAATGCCCTAGGGCAGATAGCCTAGTATGAGCCTATGAACCTATGGTGTGGTGCAAATGTTTACCTTCTCCTCATGACTGTCAGGTTCAGTCTTGGTTGGTGAGAGCTTTACCTCCAGTTTGGCTAGATAAGTGCAGCTCTCACAGGTTGTAGTGTTGGGTGGTAGGAGTAGAGGGTTGTCTGTGTACATGAGGCAATTTCTACATTGCCTCAAGATGCCCAGATTCATCAGATAGACAGGGGAGAACACTGGGAGCTGACCCTTGGACATGCCTGAATAAAAAACTATTTTCCTCTAGATAAGTGAGGAAAGGGAGTACAAGAGCTGTTTTTCTCAACGCCAGTGAGAAAAGTAAGTACAAAAACTGTTTTCCTTTAGGTAATGAGGAAGATTGAGTGATATAGTAATTAGTAGCTTATTTAGTGCCTAGTATGAGCCTATGAACCTATGGTGTGGTGCAAATGTTTACCTTCTCCTCATGACTGTCAGGTTCAGTCTTGGTTGGTGAGAGCTTTACCTCCAGTTTGGCTAGATAAGTGCATCTCTCACAGGTTGTAGTGTTGGGTGGTAGGAGGAGAGGGTTGTCTGTGTACATGAGGCAATTTCTACATTGCCTCAAGATGCCCAGATTCATCAGATAGACAGGGGAGAACACTGGGAGCTGACCCTTGGACATGCCTGAATAAAAGCTATTTTCCTCTAGATAAGTGAGGAAAGTGAGTACAAGAGCTGTTTTTCTCAACGCCAGTGAGAAAAGTAAGTACAAAAACTGTTTTCCTTTAGGTAATGAGGAAGATTGAGTGATATAGTAATTAGTAGCTTATTTAGTGCTTACAAGTTCTGAACAAGTGCTGAGTATGAATAAGCAACTTTAAGTGTTAAAACTAAGAATCTGTATCTGCACTAGACAAGTTACAGGACAGAAACAAGTGCAAATGCAGGCTTTCAAATCAGAAAGTTGAGAGAGATGGAAGACTGCCCAAACGGCCAATAATTACAAATTCTGGACCAGAACCACTCCTTATGTGGTAGACAGGTTACCTAATACTTACCACTCCCACTGATAAGCTAGAAGGCTTCCCTCCAACACAGAAAGGCTTGGAGGCTCAGAAGCTTACAAACAGTCCTGGATACAGCAAATCTGTATCTGGAACACTAGTTACAGGAAAGGTAGGAAACAGGCTTACAGTTTGTTTTGTTTTTTTTTTGTTTTTTTTTTTTTTATTACAGAAAAGTAGCAAAAACGGTAGTAAAAACAAGTCACATGCAGTGCAAGCTAGCACACTTGATTATGTAGCAATATTAGACTACACACAGTTTGAAAACCGCAATTAAATTAAAAAGGACTAAAAGCAAGTGCAGAAAGGGTTGATTAGGTAGAATGCAGTAAAGAGACGGGACTGGGGGAGTGTCCTAGATCAAATCTACAGTGGGGCAGGCACTGCAAAAGCCACCAAATTTAAACTACAAACCAAAAACAGGGAGGGTGGGGAAGACAGTTTCAGCAGAGATTTGAGCAACCACTAACAGTATAAACTATAAAACCAAACAAATATACTCAGCTCTGTATATTTGCAGATCAGACTCTCAGAACAGTGAGACAACAGATATCTAAGCAACAATTAAACTCTATAATAAAGAACATCTATACTCAGCTCTGTATATTTGCAGATAGTTTTGTAAGGCTGTCTCTCAGAACACAGGTTCCAATTTAAATGCAGGCTGTTATTAACAGGTCAAATTAAGGGAACCTTGAGTTAGGTAACACACAAGCTATAAAAACAGTTATATCAGCTGAAGACAATGCAGAAAATGGGGGTGGGAAGACAGCTTCAGCAGAGATTTGAGCAACCACTAATAGTATAAACTATAAAACCAAACAAATATACTTAGCTTTGTGTATTTGCAGATCAGACTCTCAGAACAGTGAGACAACAGATATCTAAGCAACAAATAAACTCTATAATAAAGAAAACTATACTCAGCTCTGTATATTTGCAGACAGTCTTGTAAAAGAGATATGAAAACATTAGAAGAGGCAAATGAGAATAGTTGCAGGAAAGGATACCACTGGGGTGACGACAGAGAAAAGGTGAGAGAGGCATGCAGTGGTAAGAGGAGTAGAAAGGAAGAAAAAGTATGAGAGATATGCAAACAGAAGTGGTAAGCAAGATATTTATTTTACATTTGTTGACCGGGTTAGTCTGGCTGGGAAGAGGCCCTTTTTCAGCAATAACCCAGGGAGAAAAGCTCCATTAGAGTACAAAAATAGCAGTGTAGTGTACAGATTACACATCATATTCTAACAGAGTAAGCAGAAAACTACTTACAATATTTACATTACAGTCAAGATTAAACAGTAGTTTTGCAGTAAGGCTTTAGAGAGCTCTCCAATGTGGTACGAGTCAGTTAGCTTTGGTGAGAGTTAGGCAGTGGTATTCATTACTGGGGGAGTTAGTAATGAGCCAGCAAATTTAATAGTGATCATCATCTAGTGCCAATGAGAACATTTGTAAGGATACTAGAAGCCCATGTTTGCTACTGAGAATTTAGGTCATTGCTAGGATTTTTCTCTTCAATTGTCCAAAGTGACAGGCTTAGTATCAAATAATGTCCTAAAATCCTAGGGCATTTGCCATGTATACCTCAAAATCCAAAGAAAACTGGTACTGCGATACTCATGTAACATAACCTGGCAGGCAGAGTGCTAATTAAGTAACGTAAGATCTGCATCTCAGCCAAAGCATGACAGCATAAGCAAGACTGTAATCCGAAGCAACACTTAAGCATAAATTTCATGTGATTCCCTAAACCTGACATCTGCTGAAAAGGGTGGTTTGTACAGTGTGTCTATATGTTATACTACAAGAAAAACTATGATGGTTACTTTCTGCAAACACCTGTACTTTCAAAATAACAAGCACCAGCGCCTTTTATTCTGTTTACCTTTCTTTTTCTTTAGTCCCTGTTTGTTGGGTTTAGACTTCCTTGCCTTCATCGCAGGACCTTATTAAATACTTTAGTGCCAATACTGAAACAACTTCGGGGTGCAGAAGGTAGGATATCCCCATAGCAGACTTCACAGTTTCCCATTCACTTACGCATCACTCAGTATCACAGCAACAAACTGTACCGGGACTACAGCAACACTTCCGGTCTGTGCGATTCAATCCCGCCGCCAATAGCTGGCCTGCCGCTGCACTCGCCCCAGAGCACGCTGGGAGGAATGTGACGTTTGGGCTAGAAATGGCAATTGTGGACGTTTTGTTTAGCGTGTCTTCTGCAGGTGTATTTTTCTGTGCGGTGTATATTGACATTAGTAGTGAATTCATTAACCCACCAAGTTATTCTCCAAAGTAAATGATTGGGTTTTTGGACTTTCCCATTGTTTGTGGCTCAAAGGTTCGTTTTTAGGCTCCAGTTTTTTTGTGGTAACATATGATACAGTTATGTCTAATATATCTCTCAATTAATCAAAGACAAATCTGAACAGAATTAGGGGTGCTGTTAAAATATTACCATTAAACTGGGACATAGAATAAGAGATTGTGAATTAATATACATTTTCTGAAGTAAAAGATGCGTATTTATTGCCATTATTTATTAACTATAATTCACTACCTTTTTATAAAATTCAGTTGTTTAGGAGGGACTAAGAGGGACAAAGATACAATCTGATAAAAATCTGGGACAGTTGAGAGATATAATCCGAAGGTGTAATTACATTATTAAAAACTGAGAAGAGTGTTAGTCTCAACCCCCCCAACCTCTTAGAGCAAGCGATCTGGCCAAAGGCCCCAAAATAGGGACACATTTTAAATGCTCGTACAAACATAGAAAGTTGATAGATTAATAGATTGTGCATTAGCATGAATTTCTTGAAGGGATGATACCTGAAAATTAAATTTCTCTCATTATTTTCTAACTAAAACTTTTAATGCTTTACCAGTAATTTACCAGAAAAACAGACCAAACAAAATGAGACAAAAATCTGGACATTCTGCGAAAATCTGTACAATTGGGTATGGTTATGTCCCAGTAAAATGGAGGTGAGGCTCACAAACATGGTAACTGTTGCTTAACATTAAAAAAAACCCCATCAAATTCTGTGGTTCTAGACAGCATACTCAGTAGTTTCCTATACAGATTAAAAAAAATATACTTGTAGAGACACTAAGAAAACCTGACGTAACACCAGTCAGTCATGGTAAAGAAGATGTTAACATGTGGATCCTTCCTTTGATCTATGACAACAGGCTTTAATCGTACCAGGTCAAAAAAATAAATAAAATTTGTGGGAGGGTCCACATCATGTACTAATTAGAAACTGGACCTCACTAATCCATTAGCATAGCCCTCAAAATGTTATGGCAATAACATAGTTTGACAGTTGCTGCTGTAACTTTCTGGCAGGTATTTCGGTTAATTCTGTTTGCAAGTGGGATTGTTGTTTCTCTAACACCCCCCTTAAAACAAATGGGGTTAAGGTAATTTCCCTGTACAAACAAAACAATCTGTGTGTTGTTTCCCCTACAAAAAATAAATCATATGTTGCACTTATAGCAATTAAAGTGTACATTAGATGTTGTGTAACAGCATCACCTGTTATTCTGGGCCCACAATTACATCAAGTCCCATGTTTTGCATAATCACCCACATCAAATCCAGACAATTTCAAAACCATCTACATGACCAGAATTCTGTATAAAAGAATGAAGAGAGAGTCTAAAATGAATTTACTTCTGTCTGATATAAGTTAGGATTGCAATAAATGGTCCTATCATAAAAAGGCATCATCATTAAAGCTTTATGGACAATAACAGCAATTTAAACTTTAATCTATGTGCATACAAGGAAACTAACATTATCCCACTACCTAAGAAAACCACTCCCTCCAGCCCTAGTGACTACAGACCAGTCGCTCTGATATACATTGTTATGAAATGTTTTGAGCAGCTCATCAAAAAGCATCTTTCGTCATGCCTGCCTCCTGATTTTGACCCTCTGCAATTTCTGTACAGAGCTAACCAATCTATGGCTGATGCCATATCAGTAGCACTACACATCTCCCTTGAGTATTTACAGGGCAAAGACAACTATGTGAGAATGCTGTTAGACCAGCTCTGCATTTAATACTGTGGTACCAATGCAGCTGATAGAAAAACTGGCACATTTAGGAATTAGTAAACATCTCTGTAATTGGATCCTGCACTTCCTGGTTGAAAGACCACAGAGGGTGTGTTCGGGTAAGAACAAATCAAAGTACATAACAATTAACACCGGGGTTCCACAGGGATGTGTTCTCAGTCCACTTTTATTCACCATCCTGAACCACAACTGCTATGCTAAACACAAGTCCAACCGTATCATCAAGTTTGCTAATGACACCACAGTCATGGGACTCATCACAAAGGAGGATGAAAGGGCATACAGAGAGGAGGTGGCATCTCTGATCAACTGGTGCAAGGAGAACAACAAATTAACCTGAATGTAAGCAAAATCAAGCAGATTATCACTGACTTCAGGAAAAGGACAACAAACCAACCAGCTCTCAGAATCAATGGTGAGAGTGTGAAGAGGGTTAAGAATAAGAAATTCCTGGGTGTACACATAACAGAGGAGCTCTTGTGGTCGGAGGAAACACCAGCCAACTGGTCAAGAAAGTGCACCAATGCTTCCATTTTTAAAGAAAGCCAAAAAAAGCTAAGCTTCCTCATAATCTCTCCACCTTCTATAGAGGTGCAATAGAAATCCTCACCTGCACCTTCACAGTGTGGTTTGGAAGCTGCACAGTTACAGAAAGGAAGGCGCTACAAAGAGTGGTGAGGGTTGCAGAGAAGGTAACAGGTTCCAGTCTTCCATCGATACATCTTTATTCTACAAGAAGCATCCAAAAGACCACCAAAATAATGCAGAGCACACATTTTGCGCATAGACTGTTTAAGCTTCTGGCATCAGGCAAGAGATATCGCAGCATCTGCTGCAAGACTACAAGATTCAATAACAGTTTCTATCCTACAATGATTAGAGTTCTGAACTCAGGCACTAGTCCCAGGGGTCTGGACACATAATAAGTTAATTTTTATTTATTTGTGCAGTATATACTTACATATATTCCAAGACAAGCCCTGGATTTTAACCCTCTGCTCCTAGACCACTCAAACTCAACATCTGAGAGATGCAACTATATTAAGAACCTTGAATCCATGCTCTCTCACACACCAGTCAGTACATATGACAATGATTGGGTCATCAATGTGCACACCTCACCTCCTACTCCACCCAAACCCAGATCCCACATGCCTACATATGTGGAGTTCCTCACCAGAAACATACCTAAACACCAAAGACCACCCAAACACAAACATAAGCACGCTACACATAATATTTCCTCTGCAGAACACAATACACATAATAGCTCACATACCAGTGTCTCACCTGTCAAGCCCTTAAGGCAAAACATAAAACCAAACATATCAGTTGTAGGCGATTCCATCATGAGACACACAGATGTCCCTCTCACCAGGCTGGATAAGGAGAAGGTCACAGTCAGCTGTCTGTCAGGTGCCAGGATCTACCATATCACACACTCACTCAAGTCTTTCAACAGCAGGTACTGTTATGAGTCTGTCATAGCCACGTTGGTGTGAAAGACTTGAAACATACCTCTCTAGACTATATGAAGAGAGACATGATTGAGCTGTCAGATTGTGTCAGGCTGGTATGCCCCTAGATGTAAGCAGCATTTTACTTTCACCTAGGATGATGCCTCAGTACAAACAGAAAATTATTGACTTCAATAATTGGTTTAGTTTGTGGTGTAATTCCAAGGGGATATACAATCTGTCAGCCTGGGATGCCATGATCAACAGACCTTGATGCTTTGCCAGAGAAGGTCTTCATCTATCTCCCCTGGGATTTCAGTTACTGGCCAAGGGTCTTGCCACCCCCATAGTGCCTTTTTTGACAGTGTCTCAAGGACAAAATTCCCGATGTAAGAACTCCATCTAAGAACAACCTCAAGGTTTTGCTGCTAAATGCTAGGAGTCATAGCATTAAATTGCATTCACTGGAAGCGGTCCTCACCTTGGAAGACATAGACATTTGTGCAGTCATGGAGACCTGGTTCAAGGCTGTGGAGAACACTCTAGCCATATCATAGGATCATCGGAGGTTACTAGACTAATGGCCCTGAGGCCCTTACAAGCCTAGCCAAGAGTTTATCCCCCAAAAAAGAAACCTCAGTCAGCAGCTGTCACCCCTGTCAATGAGGGACACAGATGGAACCCCTGGGCCAAATTTGTGGTTTCCCATCCACTCATCAAGGTTGCACTTGAAGAGGGTCAGCAAGGTACTCTGTTTGACGTGCATGGGAAGTTTATTCCAGAGACGGGGCAGCCTCTGGAGACAAATCTGTCTCTCCAGCAGGTTTTGTTGATGTTGCATATTAGATTTAGGCCTTTCAAGTAGGTAATGCACAAGCAGTTAGACTTATGGATATGGAACATCTCAAGTAGGGCAGGGTCCGAAATTGTGTTGTAGGCAAGAAAGACACAGATCACCTCTGAGCAATTTGTACAATGCCGAGTAGAGTGATAGTGATTTGAGCCTGTCCACATAGGACTGGTGTTGGAGGCCATGGATTCTCTTTGTGAGGTATTTCTGTGGCCTTTCCAGTTGGTCCAGGTGTTTTATAGGCCTAATAAGGGAGGAGTACAGAGAGGTAATAACCTCCTTTTTTCTGGATGCAATCCCTCTACTTATGAGATGAACCAAGTAAAAGGCTTTTCTGACAACTGCCACCACATGATGATAGAATGTGAGATTGTTCTCAACCTGAGTACCCAGATGTCTCACCACAGGTTGTGTTCTTAGGGGGTTGCCACTGATGTAGTAATCAGTAAGGACCATGTTTTTGCCGAATGGTATGATAATACTTTTTTTTTTGCATTTAACTTAAGGCCATGACTTTGACACCAGTCATTTGCTGCTGTGAGACTCTCTTGCAGTATGTTAACATCATTTGGGGAGTCAATGACAGTACCCAACTTACAGTCATCCACAAACTTTGTCAGTCACAGGCCTTTTGTCTTTGCCTGGACCTCTGAGAAGTAGATGACAAACAGTAGGGTCCCAGGACAGATTCCTGGGTAACACCACTAGTGACAGGTCTGCTGTCAGAGGTGGAGGCACCTATTTTGACCTTGCGGCTCCTATGGGTGAGCCAGTTGGCCACCCACCTGATGAGATAGGGATATTTGCAAGTTGTGTTAGCTTTTCCATGATGCCTGAGTGGGGGATTGTGTCAAAGGCCTTCGCCAAGTCAAGATAAGCTGTGTGTACTGACTTTCCCTCATCCAGGGCCTTGGTGACAGTCTCAAAGAAATCAACCAGGTTCAACAGGCAAGATCTGCCCTAGACAAATCCGAACTGGGCTACACCTCCTTCCACTCATTCAAACCACAAACTAAAGGCGTGAAAACTAAAGCAGGCAGTGTATCAATATTCATTAATGATAAATACACCTGCAGATTGGTTAAACAGCATGGTTCCCTGGAGATACTTCAGGTCCAACTAACTGTTGGTAGAACATCTATTATGTCATTGCCAGCTACAGGACCTTCTCCGAATCAGTACACCCACTCTGTCTATTTGGATCTACTTGAGTCTATCAAGATACATCCAGACACTGTGGCTTTGGGTGACTTTAACTACCCATCCATTGACTGGGTAAATTACTCACGTGGAAACTCACTCCTCAAAGGTTCCTCAACTTCATTAACTCCAACGCCCTGGACCAGGTAGTTAACATCCCCACAAGGGGTGCCAACATCCTGGATGTGGTACTTACCAATATGGGGTACCACTGTAGCACCCCCCATTGTGAGGTCTTCCCTGGTGAGATCTGATCACAAATCAATCTTATTCGAAGTTACTATCACACCTGACCCCTCCCCGTAGCACAAACTAAACTAAACAACTTCTCCAAAACAGATTATAACATCTTTTGGGATGGTATAAATACCTTCACTGCACTTCCACCCCCAGATGGAACTGGCAACTATGCTAAGTTCTACACAAATGCTTTATACAAACACCTGAACAACTGCATTGATGTGGCCGTACCTGGTAAGACCAAAACAAGCTCCTTGAGTGGAGAACTGACATTAACAGGCTTTATAATAAGAGGAAGATGTTGCTGTTTAAGAGTAAGAGGGAATGAGCCCCAAACAGGAAACACTAATTCCTCAGCTTAAACAAGCAAATAAGACTCCTTGTAAAGTCCTACAAAGCTAACAATGAATCTAAATTAGCTTCCTCAACTAAGGACAACCATAAGGCATTCTTTAGTTACATCCATAACCTCAAAGGAAATGCTCAGATTTGTGCCGAGCTGGTAGTTGATACCACATATATCAAGGGTCTACATTAAATATTTGAACATCCAAAATCAAGACCATATGGTTGACATTTGGATGTTTGAATTAAAAAAAAAAAAACCACACCCTGCACCATCCACGTGGGGGGTTGCGCCCCCCAAACCCCACCACTTAAATATAGCAACTCCGAGACCGCACTTCAATGCAGAAAAGGGGAATTT
Organism: Protopterus annectens; assembly: GCF_019279795.1. Classification (NCBI taxonomy): domain Eukaryota; kingdom Metazoa; phylum Chordata; order Ceratodontiformes; family Protopteridae; genus Protopterus; species Protopterus annectens. The sequence goes on from NC_056736.1 coordinate 748,416,000, forward strand.
TCCCATTCTGCACCATATGGTGCCATTAAAAGTCAATCTTCGAACACTTGAAATGTCGATCATATAGTCTTGACCGTATGGCGTTCAACATTTCCAGCATTCGAAGATTTAACATAAACCCTATATCGAGCCTGTGGACATTGCTAACCTGTTAGTTGACAGGTTCTGTGAAAACTTTACTCTCCCTTCCTCACCACAGTTACCCCAAGACATCCCTACCAGCTGTCCTCTACCCTGTATCTCTAAAGAGCAGGTTGTGAACACTCTCTCTAAGGCCAAAAACACAGCATTCATGGGACCTGATAACATCCCAAGCTGCATCTTTCATGGGCTCAAACAGGAATTAGCAATGCCATTGGGTTTTCTTTTCAGTCATAGTCTAAGCACTGGCTTCATCCCAGCTGAATGGAAAAAGGCCACCATTATCCCCACTGCCTCCACTGATCCCGGGAACTATAGACCTATTAGCCTGACTAGCCTTATCTGCAAGGTCATGGAGAGAATCATCTTGGACCTTATCAACAAGACATTGGTAACCTCCAGAAACTTGACCCTACTCAATTTGGATTTGTCAAAGGCAGAGCATAGGTTCATAGCTTCATAGGTAGGTACTAGGCTATTGGCCCAAGGGTCTAAGTAAGCCTAGCCAACAAGGTTCCCTGGCTTATGCTACCCAAGAAAGTTAATTTCCTGTGTCCCTGTCAAGCAGAGCCACAGAAGTGATCCCCGGGGTGTATTTCCTATTTCCCATCCACTCATCAAGATTTTTCTTGAGAGTGCTAATGAGGAACTTTGCTTGACATAGATGGGTAGCTTGTTCCAGAGTATGGGAAGTCTCTGGGACAGGAATCTATCCCTCCAGCATGTCCTGTTTATTGTGGTGACAAGGTTTAGGTCCCAAAAGCATGTAGCTCAGAGGGATTGGGATTTCTTAAGGTGTAGCATGTCCAATAGCTCTGGGTTTAACATAGCTTTATATGTTAGGCAGAGGTGTCCTCAAAGTAGGTGATATGCTACAGATTAAAGTAGGTCAGTGTAGGGCATCTGTTTGAGGCCAGAAATCTTCTTTGTGAAGTACTTCTGTGGCCTTTCCAGTTGCTGCAGATGTCTTGTGAGGTACATTCCAAAAGGGGCGTTGCACTCTATAATGGGTCTAATGAGTGTGTTGCAGAGGGGAACAATTACCTCTTTTTTCCTGGATGAGAACCCTTTTGTGATGAGGTGTGCCACATAGAAGGATTTCCTGACTACTGTGGCAATGTGGCGATGTGATTATCAAAGGAGAGACTAATGTCCACCTGGATCCCAAGGTCTCTTATCACACATTTGGCATTAAGTAGACTGCTGTTTATGTAATAGTTCATGGGTACAGAGTTTTTACCAAAAGGGATGACAATGCACTTTTTGGCAATGAGGTTGAGGCCATGCCTCTGACATCAGGCATCTGTCTCAGTGAGGCTCTTCTGTAGGATGCCCACATCATTTGGGGACTCGTCTATGGCTCCTAGTTTGCAGTCATCTGTGAACTTCGTTAGCCAGAGGCCTTCTGTGTTAGCCTGTACTTCAGAGAAGTAGATACCAAACAGGAGAGGTCCCAGGACTGAACCCAGTGGTACTCCACTTGTCACTGGTTTGAAGTCAGATTTGGAGTCTGCAACTTTTACAGTTTGGGTTCTGTCAGTGAGCCAGTTGGCAACCCATCTTGTGATGTAGGGATTTATACCTAGTTTAGTGAGTTTAGCTATAATTCCAGAATGGGGGATGGTGTCAAAAACCTTGGCGAGGTCAAGATAGGCTGTATAAACCACCTTACCCTCGTCTACGGCTTTGGTGACTGCCTCAAAGAAGTCGATCAGGTTCAGAAGGCATTATCTGTCTTTCACAAACCCGAACTGGGTGGAGTCCAGAGTTTGGAGGTTACCAGTGTCTTTGTTTATGAGTTCCATGATGATGCATTCCATGGCCTTGCAGACCAGGCTCATCAGGCTAATAGGGCGATAGTTCCCAGGATCAGTGGTGGCTCTCCCTTTGTGGAGTGGGATAACTGTTGCTGTGTGCCATTCAGTGGGCACAAAGCCTGACGTGAGACTATGATTGAACATGGTGCTTAGGTGGGGAGCCAGTTCATTCTGAAGTTAATGTAAAACGCAACCTGGGATGTTGTCCGGTCCCATGGATGCTGTGTTTTTGGTTTTAAAGAGTGCAGCTTTTACCTACATAGATGTGATTACAGGGACTCTGCATTCTTCCTGTATATATATGGGACCTTTAGGGAGTGAGAGGGGGGGGTAAAGTTAGCACTGAACCTATCTGCCAGGATGTTGGCAATATCAGTTGGTTCTGTAATTTTCATGCCATTGTGCTGTAACTCAGAGCAGATCTGGGTGTTGCCATTGAGATTCTGGACATAGCTATAGAATGCATTGAAGCTGCCCTTAGAATTAGTGGCGATTTTGTTTTCATAGCTAGCTTTGGAGGATCTTATAAGGGATCTCAGCTTCTTTCTGAGACTGACAAGGCAGCTCCACCACTCATGGGATTTTACTCTCTTTTGCAACAGTTTCTTCCTTTTGTTGTAGAGTTTGTTTATGGCAGGGGACCACCAGATTGACTTCCTTTTTTTGGAGGATAGCATCTTGGTTCTGTTTAGGATAGCACAATCCATGCACTCGTGTAAGTGCTTATAGAGTGCATTTGTGTAGGACTCAGCAGTCATAACTGTATTGTCCATCTGCATGGGTGTCATGAAGTTCGTCACTTCTGTCTTAAGAAGCATGAAATTGGCTTTGGAGAAATTTTTTACCATGGTTTCCTTAATGGTGGGTGGGGGCGGAATGCGGATATCTAGGGTGATTAGCTTATGGTCGGATCTGACCAATGAGGAGTTGATTTCAGGTATGAAACACCAGTCACTCATGTTGGTAATGACTAGGTCTAGGATATTGTTGCCCCTGGTGGGGGTGTGGATAAGTTGATCCAGGGCATTGGAATGTATGAATTCCAGAAAGCATTGAGTGAAGGAGTTGGTACAAGTAGTTTTCCCAGTTAATGGTGAGGTAGTTGAAATCGCCCATTATTAAGGTGTTTGGTTGAACCCTAATATTTTCCAGTATATCAAGAAAAGAGGAGAGGAAATCCTGGGGCATGGTGGAGGATCTGTAGCAAGCTACAATTTGGATTGCAGTTTTGCCCAGAGTTGCACTTAGATAACCTCGGATGCATTATGCTGCTCAACTAGCCTGTAGGTGTGGATATCCTTAATGAATATGGACACACCTCCACCTTTGGTGTTCTGGTCCAGGTTAGATGGCTGAAAAGTGTGATATGAGTTATAGCCTGGTAATGCAGGGGTGCTGTCTAGATCCTTGAACCAGGTCTCATCACTGCACAGATATCAATGTTCTTCATTTTAAGGAGTGCCTCGAGTGAGTGCATTTTGAGATTTAGACTTCTAGCATTGAGTAGCATTACCCTCAGTTTCTGCTTGCCTGTTCCTGTTACGGTGGTGAAGTTGTCATTTGAACCTTGCCTAAAAAAGACACTATAGGGGCGGCAAGAGCCTTAGCCAATATCCAGAATCCCAGGGGCGATAGGTGCAGGCCATCTCTGACAAAGCATCGTGGTCTGTCGACCATGTCATCCCAGGCAGACAGATACTGGAGCCCCTTAGAATGACACCAGAATCTTAGCCAATTGTTGAAGTCAATAATTTTGTCCTTGTACTGCGGTATCAGTCTGGGCAATGGCAGGATGCTACTCAGGGCTAGGGTCATACCTGCCTGGGCTACAAGATCGGAGAGCTCTTCCATGTCTCTTTTCATGTAGTCCGGGGATGTATGTCTCAGGTCATTCACAGATCATGTCTGTTAAACCTGGTGGACTTCTTCAAGACAGTCACCAAGGCCCTTGATGAGGGGAAATCTGTGCACACAGCCTACCTAGACTTAACCAAGACTTTTGACACTATCCCCCACTCTGGCATAATTGACAAGCTCACTCAGCTAGGTATTAACCCTTATATCATTAGATGGGTCGCTAACTAGCTCACTGATGGACCCCACATAGTCAAAATAGGGGAATCTGCCTCCAGGAGCAGACCTGTAACCGGTGGTGTTCCACAGGGATCAGTCCTGTGACCTGTACTGTTTGTAATTTACTTCTCTGAAGTGCAAGCTAAAAGTAAAGGTCTGTGGCTGACAAAGTTTGCTGATGACTGCAAACTGGCAGCAGTCATAGGTTCATAGGTGTGTACTAGGCTAATGGCCCTGGAGCCTTTACAAGCCTAGCCCATATAATCTCTAAATGATGTTAACATCCTATGAGAGTATCATACACAAACAAATGACTGGTGCCAAAGTCATGTCCTTAAACTCAGTGCAAAAAATGTATTATCATCCCTTTTATTAAGGGTGATGTTCCTGGTAACTACCACATCAATAACAACACCCTACGTACGCAGTGAGTGGTGAGAGACCTGGGCATACAGGTTGACAGCAACCTTATCTTTGATCACTATGTCTCCACAGTGGTAAAAAGGGCATTCTATGTTGCTCATCTGATAAGTAAGGGCATTACTTCTAAAAAAAAAGAAGTTAAAACCTCACTGTATTCTTCCCTCATCAGGCCAATAATTGAGTACAACGCCCTTTTTGGTATGTACCTTTTCAATCACCTGCAGCAATTGGAGAGACCACAAAGGTTCCTCACAAGGAAAATTCAAGGTCTTCAGCATCTGTACTATGACAACCTTCTGAAATCATTGTCACTTTATTCTGTTTCATACAGACTACTCAGAGGTGATCTCTGCCTTGAATATAAGGTAATCTTTGACCCTGCTTTACTGGAAATGCTGCATATCCATAAGTCAAATGGTACCTGGGTTACTTGTTCTAATGGCCTTAACCTGGTATGTGACATTAATAGAGCCTGCTGAAGGGACAGATTTGTCTCCCAGAGGTTACTACACCTTTGGAACAGACCCCAGCTTCATGTCAAGCAGAGCACCTCATTGGCCCTCTTCAAACGCAGTGTGGACAATTGAATGGCTAACCATAAGTTCACCCCAGGGGTTCCACCTACGTCCCTCTTGGACAGGGGTGATAGGTGCTGATTGAAGAAATAAGGGTAAAACTTGGCTAGGCTTGTAAGGGCCCCAGGGGTCATTAGCATAGCATCCCCCTATGATCCTAAGTAACTGCAGTATTTCTTTATTATATCCATAGTCAGTATTACTTAATCCAAGTAAGTGCAATATTTATTATATCCATAGTCAGTATTATTTAACCAAAGTAAGTGCTGTATTTATTTATTATATCCATAGTCAGTATTACGTAACCCAAGTAAGTGCAGTATTTATTTATTATATCCATAGTCAGTATTACAAGTAAGTGCAGTATTTATTTATTATATCCATAGTCAGTATTACAAGTAAGTGCAGTATTTATTTATTATATCCATAGTCAGTATTACTTAACCCAAGTAAGTGTAGTATTTATTTATTATATTCATAGTCAGTATTATTTAACCAAAGTAAGTGTAGTATTTATTTATTATAGACATAGTTAGTATTATTTAACCAAAGTAAGTGCAGTATTTATTTATTATATCCATAGTCAGTATTACTTAACCTAAGTAAGTGCAGCATTTATTTATTATACCCATAGTCAGTATTACATAACCCAAATAAGTGCAGTATATATTTATTATATCCATAGTCAGTATTATTTAACCCAAGTAAGTGCAGTATTTAGTTATTATATCCATAGTCAGTATTATTTAACCCGAGTAAGTGCAGTATTTACTTATTCTATCCATAGTCAGTATTACTTAACCCAAGTAAGCACAGTATTTATTTATTATAGCCATAGTTAGTATTACTTAACCCAAGTAAGTGCAGTATTTATTTATTATATCCACAGTCAGTATTACTTAACCCAAGTAAGTGCAGTATTTATTATATCCATAGTCAGTATTATTTAACCCAAATAAGTGCAGTATTTATATATTATATCCATAGTCAGTATTACTTAACCCACTCAGTACAATATTAGACAAATAACTTATTGATTGTTCAATCTGTAGTGTGTTTTGTTTTACTTTAAATAGGGTAGTTAACTTAGGGGAGGGTATTCTTTTCATATATTAGTGTTGGTAAATGTCTCTGCCCTTTCTTGCGTGTATTGGGAGTAGTATTGTGTTTGTTAGTTATGTTTATTCCTCTACTTGTATGTTCTGTTTCACTTTCCTTTGTAATCTCAGGAATTGAGCCGATGCACAACATTTTGTTTAGGCTATACCTGTGAAGTTCTAAATGACAATAAAGTTTACTTTGACTTGGATCTGCTAAAGTGCATCTACTAAGTGATTACATGTAACTTGGAAAAACCTCATGTAAATATATATATTTGTGCTAAACACGTAATAACTTGAATTTTTATGTGTAAAGACTTGAATTGTATGTTCTTTCATGTATATACATTGATTACTTTACTTTTAGTTTTATTCTGATTATGATGCGAACTTGACACTCTCATTGTATTGTCATGTGAAGTTTTTGTGTCTGGGTCTCAGCTGAAAAAGATTGTTATGCCCAGTTGGACTGTTCCAGTCAACACATTTAAAATAAGAAATCAGAAAGGCATATTCAATAGTCTAGCGAATTGTAAAGGGCATACGTATTCACACCATGAAGAATACTGAACCACTTTATACTTTATTGATCTGATCCACTGTTTAATACAATGTTGTGTTTTGTAACCTTGGAAAAACCACCTTGAAGAACTTGAGCAGTTTGGGCTTGGGGAAAAGCATGCCTTTTGAATCATCTGGAATTCTTTAATGCAGTAATAATAACACTTTTTGTTTATCTAGACCTTGCTAAGCATTCAAACATTGTTCCATGTAAGCAAATGTCAGTCCATATGTATGTCAGTAGTAAAACCCCCATTAAGCAACAGGACAGAAGTCAGAGTAGGAAGCAACCTATGTATCCCTGCATGGGTTCACAGTGTCCCACAGCACTGTATTAGGAGCACTTCTTTTTGGTTTGGAGAAAGTGGATCTGGATAACCAAATATGATGATGTTGACAAATTTTGTGTCATAATTACTTTAGTAAAAGATGCAGAAGTTCTTCAAGATAGTTTGCAAAAATACACATCTGATGCAAGAGTGATAACCTCACTTTTTATGTCAGTAAATGTAGTATTACGAGGGTGTCAAAAAATACAAATCATGATTACAGTAAACTGTCAGGTAATAAAAGAGGACTCCATCATTAAAGGTCTAGGGACAGTGGAAGACCACAATTTAAACTTAGACCTGTATACATATATCAGAATCTGAAAGCATATTATATAACCCTTCTAACTGAAAAAGGCATAGCTACTCACTGCAGGAGGAACATTGTACTGCCTAATACATCACTGATCTGATCTGTTATTGCAGACATTTGCTATACTTTGCAGCAGCCTTCAAACAAGCCACCTGCAAGAACTTGAAGATATATGATTTCTTACTAGAAAAATCAGAGTTGGAAAACTTGAACTATTCAGAAAGGCTGTAGAAACTGTCATTATATCCTGTTTCTTACAGGTCACTAAGTAGTGACTACTGCCTGGTCTGTAAGGCAGAAATCATACCTGGTAATTTCCTGTGCAGACTTGAGAAAACGTTTTCTTGTGTAGATATAGTGGAAATAGAACTAACAGCTATAAATTGTGTTAAACAAAATGTTGCATGTGGACACCTCCCTGAGCCACGGCAGTAGGTTGCAAATGTAGTTGTTCCAGTTCATGAAAGGGAGAGGAGGCACTTCAAACTCAGGCGAGGGTTTGGGTTATAGGGGATCAGACTGGGATAGGGAGAAGAGGATATTGTTCATAGCTGATAAAAATCAGCCAGTAGCAGACTTAGGGATTCTGTGTTCTAGGTCATCTTGGTACAGTAGTAGATAGCAATTTAAACTTTTCACCAGTGTGCTCTAGTGAAGTCAGAAAAGCATATTCTGTAGTTTGTCTCATTCTAAAAGGAAACAGTTTATCTGGTCAGTTTAGGGAACACGTCTGAGTCATCTATATACTGGGTTATTTTGGTTTAAGATTTCTGCTGATTTTCTTAATTGTCACCTCTAGCAAGAATTTTACTGATCTGCACACCAGATTACTTTCATGCTCATCAAGCAAAGGTCCATGGCACTGCACAACTAGTAACCTACCACAGGTCACACAACAGAAGAAGATTGGGAAAACACAGACGTTAACTACCCCCATGGTCACAGTGCATAACTTCAGACAGGAAGTAATATTATTATAGCCCCATAGGTGATTCTTATTTGCTGTTACCAGAAAGACAATGAACACAGTAGAATAGCCCGAAGAAGCTGACCAGGTGGAGAGTTAGTTATGCAGATGGTTCTAAGCAGAGTTGAATAGGGTCAGCAAACATCTTGATCACTTTTTCTACCTCAGCCAGAGATAACTAAGCAATAAAAGCCACTCACTTTGTTCGGTCTCTATAATTGTTTTTATTATGATAACATTTTGTTTTTTCTTGATTGTTTTAACTATGTGTTATTATCTCTGTCAATCTGAATAAGCTTCCCTCTCAGACGCAAAAGCACAGGTAGGACTTCCAAATGAATTTTATTTCTTCCCTGGATCATATTCATTCTCCGGACACTGGAACTGCAACAAAACTGGACAATTTCTTCTCCAACTACCTCAGCAATGACAACGGTCCAAAAATAAAACCTAAAAATAATTTGATGCCTAATGGGTAAGAGGGCCCTGTGAAGGACAGCATTTTTAAACTGTGGTATATGTGCATATGTAAAAGTTTTATTCAATATGTTTTTCTGCTTGTGAATAAAAACTTTCCTAAAAAGGGGGCCACAGGAGTATGGCATCTGCAACAGACTTCATATTCTAATAAGGGATTTTCTTCTCTTCTAATCCAAAGCACATTTTTTCTAAACAATCAGATTTCCCATCCCATTAACCAATCATGTCAGTAGCCTGCTCCATTTCCCTCTTTTCAAGAGGATTTAATCCACTGCAGACTTAGAGTTTACTTATCCGTTGAAGTCTTTTTTATGGCAAAAGTGCTCATAAAGAAATAAACCAAATAATTTAAACACATAGAAGGATATGTGGGTCTATATTAGATAATCACACTTTCAAAAATCCGAGTGTCATATGGTCGACACCATATGATCGAATTTTTTAAAGTTCGAACATTTTAACGGAGATCTCCGTACACCGCAGAATGGGAAGATTTCCCTTTTCCGCACTGTAGTGTGATCTCAGAGTTGGTATATTTAAAGAGTGGGGTGTGGGGGGTGCAGGGATGCTTGCTCCTCTGCTTAAAATGTTCAGGTAAATTATTTGTGTAGTTTTTTTTTTTATTAGATATTCAAACTTTTAAAAGTTCGATTATATGGTGTCGACCATATGACAGTCAAACTTTTGAAAGTTCAGTTATCTAATATAGACTCGGATATCCATGATTCTTTATTTTTTACAGACGTTTTTCCTTACTAATAGTCTGGAATACCTTTAGTACTTTTTTTTTGGATATTCAAAAATTTTATTTTTTTTATTGTGAATGAAATATATAAATTTGAAATACACCAGTTATCAATGAATGGGAAAATAACATATTCTTATAGATTCATAGATTAGTACTAGGTGATAGAGATTGTATAAATTAAAATGCTTTCCCCAAAATTATACTGTATGTGCAGTAAAAGAAAATATGGCTTGCTTTGCAAGAACAGTTAAGTGACCTGTTATGTCTTGTAAATGTTCAGCTTATATATTAATAACATATAGCTGTGGGCTTACTGTTATAGAAAAAAGGAAGTTGACTTTCTTTGAGCTTTCAGATGCAGAAATAAATGAAATAAAATACAGACACTTCAAGTGATGCAAAGATGACGTGGAGAGACTCTTTTGTGAAGTCTTTAGATATAGCACCAAAGAAGGGCATAAGAAAGTGTCCAGGCTAGAAATAACCATGGACTTTTTCATGACACCGACAGAAACCAGAAGAACAAGTCACAAGGACATTAAAAATAACATTGGTTAAAAAGAGTATATAAACTGGACAGTATGTTTTCACTCTTTGGTGACCTTTTTGGACTGAGTGTTCATTGGTCTTTACTTAGTCTGTCTAGCTGTGTTATAATAGAATTGAAATAACTCTGACAGTATTAACTGTTTGGCAAGAATTTTTACTAATGCAAATAAATATTAATGGATACAGTAGTACAGTGTCTGTCTGGTCAGCCTAGCTCTCTGCTAATAATATTTTACAGTGACTAATAATATTTTACAATGGTGAGCCTAGCCCACTGGCCACAACCATTTTTTATCTGTTACCATCAGTTAATTTTTCATAAAGGCCTTAAATTTTTTGTCAGTTCAACAGACTGACAGTTCCAGTGCATCAACAGTTCCGGTACTTCGTTGGTGGATACAGAGTGATGCCGAAGAAGCTGTCCTGCAACGTTCCACCATCAATTAGTCTGTTGAAGGACACTGTGTCTTCTAATTGACTTCAGCCTGATCACCTGTTTGTCATCTATGCAAAATACGGTAAATTCTTCACAGTTATAACATGGATGCCAGTACAGACAATTAACTTTACAATGTGCACATATTGTATATATACATTTACATGGTTTAAACCCTCTGTGTCAGACATAAAATGTAAATCTGAAATGTTTAATGTTCACAATTTAGATAACAGTTGTGTTTGTAAATGTATAACTGCCTATAATCTTACATAACAAAATGTACAGAAATTCATAAAGACTGCTTTTTATGTCAAAGTAACTTTCCAAACTTATGTCTATCTTGTCACAGGGGTCTAGTATGTAAGGCATACCATAAGATCTATCCTATTCTGATAAACAATCTGTTTGATTCTAGCATTGTTAGTTCTTCACATATACAACAGTTAAATGTATCTTCTGCAGTCACCTAAATCTCATACAGTACTAGTGTATGCAATTATTTTCAGTAATGTAATACACTACATAAAAATGTTATTTATAGAAAATATTGCACATGCACAGAAATAAAAAATTCTAGCATAGTAGAGAGTGCTATTAATATTAACCTTTTAAAGAAAAGGTTTTCACAGCTTTTCAAAATTTCCCTAGAGACAGTAGTAACGGACAATAATGCCATTTATAGAAAGAGACTCAGCATAGCATTCAGACTTAACATAATGACATTTCTGGTTTAACATAACAATCAGAGCACAACAACATTTACTAAGGGCACAAACTACAGAGGTTAATCTCACAAGACAGTTAGAAAAAGCCCAGCAATGTTTACAACGAGTACAAAATACACCAATTGACATTGGGTAGGGTTCAGCAGAAATGGCAGTTATTTCTCCTGCTCATATATATCAATAGTCTTATTTATTGCAAACTCTGCCTCAGTGGCAAGACTAAAAAGGAATTTTGTTTCAGTATGTTAGCATTTAAACAATGGTTGACATCAGGGCCGGCCTTAGCTGAAATGGCACCCTAGGCGCCCCTTGAGCCACACCCAAGCCATACTCATGATACACCCCTATTTGAGCCACACCCACAGATACATTACTCCCCATGAAAGCCACTTCAGTTATTTCCTTCAATTTTTTTAAATTTATGAAAATAAGTTTCTACTGTATTGGGTTTTGAATTACCAAGCATTTTCTGAAAGTTACGAAGTCCAAAATTAATACCAGCGTCCATCTGACAAGTAATAACATCAAAAATCAGAACCAGCTGAGAGACACACACACATACACACACACACACACACACACACACACACACACACACACACACACACACACACACACACACACACACGCACACACACACACACAATGCAGTCCCAGCAGGTGCCCAAAGCTGTGCCATTAGCTGGCAGGTACCATTCACCCAGGCATATGAGGTTTGTCCTTCTGATTACAGGACATTTATTGAAGAATGTTTTGATGGTTACATTTCACAGCCCCCCTGCCTTGAACATAACTTTTGGTCTGTCTGTGTCAGGACTGGAATGACAAAAAACAAAGGGAGACCCGTTTACATTTTTCTGCTCACTTTGCATGCTATTTCTTTAAATTAATCACTAGTTGTTCAGCGAAACACTTATGCTTCTATCTACTTGTTTATGCTTCTTGTAATTTATGAAATGTAATTCACCTTTTTTTTTTTTTTTTTTTTGAAAAGTCGCCAGTTTTAGGAGGGATTAAGAGGGGCAGAGCAAAATTTGGAGTCAAAATAAGACAGTTGAGGAAGAAGTAAACTGCCACAACCACAGATTTGTAAGCAACCAAAGATCTGCAAGCAGCACTGTCATGATCACATCACCCATTTATAACTAAACCTGGTGAGAGGACACATGAAACATTCACAGACAACAGCTGAACAAGACACAGGTACATTCACTTAACACAAGAGAAGTAAACACTTACTCCAGATGTTATCTTCTCTGCGACCTTTGTGCTACTACAAGTGCACAGGACTGGGCAGTTTTTGCTGTCCTTATCGTTCTACACTGCTGTTTAAATCCAAAAGCACCACCAATAGATACTAACCCTATGCACAGCTGTGCCACATTTCACCGAAGACACACAACCATTTTTTCCAGTAAGCAATGAAACAAACTATATGAACCAATGGCAAAATGGTCCAAATCAGAACATTTCAACCATAAAGGCCACTCAAACTTGTGTCATTACAACCCACCAATACCAGTTAATATGCACAATCTCTGCAGAAGTAAAAGTCATCTGAATAATTCCACATTAAAGAGATCTGTAGCTAATGAAAAGGTTGCGGCAAGCAAACAACTTTATATTTCAGTGTTTCATCTACCAATTCAGTGTCTGCTGTCACTGAAGAATAAATTGCCTACGTTACCTTAAAAGAATGATAAGCTGGTAATATTACACTAGGGAATGAATGGCAAACTGAAAACAGGTTCATAGTTACTAGGCATCTCATCCAAAGGAGTGCATACTCAGGACTGCAGCACCCCACCCCCTTAAAATACAACACAGTATAAAGGAAGAACAGAATTACCTCTTGCCTCAATGTATGGACAAAATTTAAAGAACTGCTTGACAAGCAAAAATACCAAAAAAAAAAAAAAATTCTGGAATTGAACAGGCATGCATGCAACAACAGGAATGACTAGAAGGCTGATGGACACTCTTGTAAATAGTTATTTCTTTGTTTCTGTATTAAGGTTCGTAGGTTCTTAGGATCATAGGATGATACCGGGCTATTGGCCTGGAGGCCCTTATAAGCCTAGCCAAGAATTTCGCTCATATTCCCTATAAGATTCGTTTTTTTTTTCTTACTTTTAAGTATGCATATACATTTCTGATTACAAATTTTGTACGGATTATGTTTTATAAAAATGTAATAAAAACATTTTCAAAAAAAAAAAGAAATTCTGATCAGTTATTAATTTTTTATGAAGGTACGAATAAAGGACATACTGGGTCAAAATAGACTTTCTCCAAATGATTGTCTCATTCCATTACCTTTTGTTACATCCAACAGAATTAAGCAATTCCATGCAGGGACAATGCTCACTCTACCAGGGCACTGGCCTCATCTGTGGCTTTTTAGAAAGGGATGGATTCTAGAAGTATTCTAGAATCAGCAACCTGGTCATCAGTACATACTTTTACAAGACACTCAAACTCAAGTGCTTCTACAGGTTTACATCAGACTTCGCTCAGACCATTCTCCAGCGGCATCTGCGCCCTCATCCTTCCTCCACCCAGTTAGTATATACTATGGTAAACGACCCTTACAGCTAAGACTACTACAGCAGTGATCCAATGATGGACAGAGTACATTTATTTAAGTAAACTTAATTTAACAGTACCTGTTCGAATGATCACTGCTGTAGTAGCCACTCTGATGACTACTGTTACAGTTTATGTATGGTAAATCTGTCATGAAAACTTTGTGGGTTTGCTTCCTTTGAAGTATTATTTGCTCTGTTATATTGCAATCAACCTGCACATGTGAGAAATGCTTCTGATTATGTTCTTATGAAGTTTGCACTATAACATGTACATTGTCTCCAATAGACATTACAGTGTGTTGGCATGTTGACTGCAGTGCTACATAGACTCGCTATGAGAAAAACCCACAAGTTTAATGGCATATCCCACATCTCTCATGTACGCAGTTCTCACCTGTTATGATTTTCACAGTTTATCCACTTTCTGCATCATAAAAAGATATATTCTTTTCTATCTGAAATTTCTGATTGCTGAACAGATCCTTGAGGGTTGCAGACACGAATGACAGACTTTTCTGTCTAAGAATTTATACCTTTAAGAACATGCATGTTATATTGCCCCTTTAATTACTAAAAAATCGTTGAAATACAATGGTGCTAGTATTTTTGGAATTAACACTTGTGAATATTTACATATGACCAATAATGTAAGGAAAGCCAACATACACTGCATTGTGCATTGGATTAAATCCTCCTTTTCAGCAGTACTATTCCTTTGCATATCACACACGAATAGCCTTTGGTACATTGCCTCTTCAGTTAGTGGCCACGGTGGTGCAGTGGTTAGCATTGTTGCTTCATAACAAGACTTTGTCTGGTTTGATTCTCAGCTGGAGTGCCTTCTGTACAGAATCTGCATGTCCTCCCTGTGGATGAGTGAGTTTTAAAGATATGCAGGTAGGTGTGTGTGCGCATTTGCATGTGCCTTCTGTGAAGGCCGGGTGCTGGGCTTGCAACTCAACACCATAAAAACACCACTACCAATCAATCTCTGGACTGGTGATTTGCTGTGGTGACCCCTAACTGGGAAAAGCTGAAAGATGTTGCTTTCTATATTGCCTCTTAAATTACACTTGAAGATTGCAGAGTAGCTCAGTGTAAGACTTTTCAGAATCCCTCTCACAGTAACCTACTTGCCTTGTGCTTATTTATCATGCACTGGATTAACCATACAAAAATATCTAGTGGTGATGATGATTATTTTTTAATTACTATTAATTACTATTAATTTGCTAACTCGAGTGCATGTTTTCATAGAAGCACAAGCTGTTTAATGCTTCCAAATGGCTACAATACTCTTAAAATGCAAAGTATATTAATGTTTCTAGATAACAGATGCACTCATTTTAATATCAGGAGATAATAATAATTATCCAGTAAAGTTCAAGGATCTCTGCAGTCATTTCAACTGCAATGTATAAAGTACACTGCCTTCTCTGTTATATTCAGAAATCAACCGTACAGCACAGAAATAAAAGCATCCACTCACTCCTCACTGGGGGATATCATACTGTACCTTGTTATTAAGCACTAACAGGATAACTACAATTTCAACTAATAAAACATAAAACTTTAACCTTCTCTTCATTCTCAAATAAAAAAAAGAGAAGTCAGAAGCCAAGCTGAAGAACTAGTAAAAAAAAAAAAAAAAAAAAAACTTTGGTGTCATTCAGCTTGATGGGCCATCTTCCTGTATCACTCATACTTGTAGGAAGGCCAAAGCAGAAGACTGGAATTTAACTAGCAATATGTACCAGTTTGCCATTTAAATGGAACATCTCCATGAACTGGGATGCATAATATGTACCAGTTTGCCATTTAAATGGAACATCTCCATGAACTGGGATGCATAATATGTACCAGTTTGCCATTTAAATGGAACAGCTCCATGAACTGGGATGCATAAGAGTCTTCGATGGACTGCTTGCCTCTTAAGCGTCAGTCACAGCATGGGCAGGCTGAAGTGCAGGATCAGAACTGAGAGTGGCAATAAACAAACTGGTGGGTGGGACAATGTGGCATTTAACCATTCAAATAATGACTCCCCATCTTATTTGTAACACTTCAAAGCCTTGGATGGTTGCAGAGTGGTGATAACTAAACAATAATACATTAGAGGTATTGTGCCTAAATTACTGCACACCCAGGGAGATTGTAACGTACAACCTAGAAAGGCCAATGTGTTACAACTACCAATTATGTTCTAAAACTTCTACCCTTAACTGCCCCACTGCATTTATATAATGGAAATAATTTTTATGTACACTAAGGAAGAACTATGTTCCTCTTGCGCAGAGCAAAACAATGCAGGAATCTAGACTTGCTTGCTGATGTTCCCAGTGTATATTGGCTTCAAGCTGTTACTACTCTGACACAGACATTTATGTCCTCTGTAATAGGTCATCACTGACCTAAAATGAGGATAGCCTCATAAGTATGTGTATAGTCTTTTCCTGTGTGTTTTAGGTACAAGAGACTGGCACTAGAACATAGGGACCTTTGCAAACCCAAAGATCCCTTGCCTCCTAAAGGTTTACATTGGTATAGCTTAGTTCCATATTCCTATAAAGCTTTCAGAACAACTCAGATAAATGAAATAAATCCATAAATCAAACTTCATTTTCTAGGTACTCTGGAAAGGGTTTGCCTACAAGACAACAGCAAGGTACTTATGCTCCATGTTTACGCATTTCATGATTAATTTACATCAGAAGTGTTGCATGGCATGTCTGCATAAAAGTAAATGGCATGCTTTTAACAGATAGATCAAAACAGCTCCAGATTATTAAGAAGGAAAGTTTTGCCACTGTTTAAATGAAACAGTGCTTTGTTAAGAGCTGCTTAATGAAATAATCAGAGCAGTTTTGACACCCTAGATAAAGCAGTCTGACCCCCGTGACCCTTAAAGTTGTCAATGAAGCCATTCTGCTGTCATGTAAAATGACAGTGTATGTGTTTATCTTGGAAATTGAAGTTCTCTTCATCCACTTTGAATGCCAACAAATGGACTCAGTTTTTGTTCTTGAAATCAGTTGTAATTTGCATTATCATTTAAAGCACTTCCATGAATGTATAATTTATAGCCAAACAGTACACCATAAGCTCTTACTGTTGACCTCACAAATGACCTAAGGAATTCTCAAAAGTATATGTGCATATGATATAACTTCACAATCATTGAAACATTGCTAGCATAGTTATTCTAAACTGTCTAAAAGTGTCTCAAGAGATAACTGTGGTTATTCGATTGTTTGTGAGAACCTGCGAGATTTTCACTATTGACAGTCACTATAAGTTTTAAACATTTCTACCATTTCAGCCTTGATAATGACTTCTTCCTATCTGATACGCTCTGTTATGAAATACTCATACATTTTTCTTAGCAAATTAAAGTTTAAACTATTTCTTTATTATAAATGAGCAAACATTTTAATGTGTGCATAAGGTAAACGAAAACTAAATAATTGTTCTATACACTTAAATATCTGTAATAAAAAATTTAAATGATCAGCATAAGTGCAGATATTTTTATGTATCACCTTGTCTGTCCTATGCCATAGCTTAAGAAAACTCAATTCCATTCACAGTAAAACTTAAAAAAAAAAATTAATAAACACAACTTACAATGCATACAAACACACACGTGCACACACACACGCACACCAAAACACCATTTACATGAATCAAGCCCTAAAAATGCAAATTAACATAACTGAAGTGAACATTCTAAAATAAAAGTAAAGCACAAACAAAAACTTGTCGATCAGAAAATAGCAATACCAGCAAATCAGTTCTGAAAGTATCAGACTACACTAAATACTTCTAAACTACCTAAAAAAAACTTAAACTGCAAAGTTAAAAAGCAGTCACCTCACTGCAGTAGTAAAGACACCAAAAGTACCAAAATAAAATAGAGAACCATCTTAGAAGCAGAGCAGCAAACCACCCATGAGACAATAATATAATTCAGACATTTCATCTTATCACAACAGGTGAAAACAATGCTGACCCCACTCAGTACCATTTCCTGACAGGCACCTTACCTCTCACTTGTCCATTCTTGCTCCAGTACGCAACGTCTTCTGCAATTCAAATTCCGCGCATTAGGTTATACCTTGCCTAGCATCCACTGAAGGTCTCATAGGTGGATTGACCAAAGATTTATGTATCTTGGGGATGCCAAATAATATTGGTGTCCTAGGGGCCAGCATAGTAAAATAATTCAACAGAGCCTTATCAATTACAGATTCACTGTATAAATCGTTCAAGAAATCCTGTATTCTTTTATACGCCACATTAACTTCATTCAGGCTTGCTGCTTCATAAGTATCAGTATTCAACATCCCCCTCATTTTCTGTACGTACATATCATTCCCCATAATTACCAACCCACCCCATTTATCGGGCTTCATTGTTCTAATAGGTAACTTCCTAAACTTAGTAAATGCTTCCCAGTCGTCCCTACTAACATTCCATTTGTATGGTTTGGGGTGATTCTGGTATATATTTCTAAATTCAAACTCACACATTCGCTCAAAAGCTGAGATAAGGGGGTTGGTAGGTGGCTTGAATGTGCTAGCTGTCCTAAATTCGGGCATTAATCTCTGCTCATCATTGAAAAATAAAGATAAATTAAGTTTCCTAGTGAACAACTTAAGGTCCATAATAATATTCACTATATCTCCTGGTCTGGATGGTACAAAAGACAAATCTTTAGCCAACAGTTCAATGACACTTGGCTCGATTACAGTGTCAGAATAATTATAAATTTTAAAATCACCACTCTAGTGATGATAGAACAGTTAAATAAGTCAGGATTTACTTAAAATGTGTCCTAATGATCATTTTAATTGTTTAATTGATATGTGATGAGTTATATAAATGGATTTGGGTATGGAAAACAGCATCTGAAGAAGTCCGGTTACCAACCAGATGAAAAGCGCTTTATCTGGATTGGTTTGGGTAATAAAGTTATTTTTGAGCTTAGCTTACCGCTTTTGTTTTTTTGTTTGTATCAGGTTGGCACTTCCTCAGGTTCAGTATGAGTGGTACCATCCATTATGTTTGGCACATAGCTTTGCATTCCCTCTTAGTTTTTGGATGTAGCTAAAGAATGCCTTATGATTGTCTTTAGCTAGGGATGCTAAATTAGACTCATAGCTAGCCTTAGAGGACTTAACAAAATATCTTATTTGCTTGCTCAAACTGTGGAGGGTATTCTTCCTCTGTTAAGTTAGCTCTCTCCTGTTCTTAGATATGAGTTTCTTTCTTTTGTTGTATAGCTTATACATACAGTCCACCGGGTGGCTTGTTTTTTCGGGAAGACCTGGTTTTGTTCCTGTTGGATACAGCCAAGTCAATGCATTTGTTTCAGTGGCTGTATAGGACATTTGTGTATTCCTCTGCATAGGAGTCATTGTTTTCTATGTTGGCAGGGACTTTTTATACCACTGCTTAGTAGGCAATAGTTTGCTTTGGAGAAATTTTTCAGTTTTTTTAACTCCTGTGTGGATGTCAGGTTTGATCTTTACTTCAAACCAGACATATTTATGGTCTGACTTTATCATGGAGGGCAACACACAGGAGGAGGGGTCCTAATGGAGAGATGAAAAGTCAGCAAAGGAGAGTAGTAGTGCTGAAATTGAATTCATCCTCAAGTCTTGGTGAATACCTTCATGAGGTGGACCCTGTTTTTCACAAAATTTCACCAAGGCGACACTGATATATAGACTATATTTATACAGCATCTATCATGGACAGAAGTAAGTCAAAAACAAAAAAAGATAGCTGGGTGCACATGACCCAGGATAAAAAAGTACCCAATCCTGATAGGCGGACTGGTGCCAGGACGGGAAAAAATGACGGTGTAGAACCCTCATAATATGGAAACATTCCTGCAATGGGGCCAGGCCCGGCCCAGGGGGAGGATGCCCTGTTGTAGAAGGCAGTACCAGTACCAGTCCACAAAAATCACAAAAATTGATTGGCCAAAGCAGAGCTATAAAGATGATAGAGTGAACTATTGAGGATAAAAACTAAATTATTTATTGTTACTATTACCCAAAAAGCCCAGACTTTCCAGGCACAAGATATACAAAATGATTAAAATAGAGGAAAGGAAAGTACTTCCAGAGGAAAAACTTTCAGAACCTTCAAATAAAAATTTGTGTTCATTAATACAATAATTTTTTTGAAAAACAGTATATAGATGAAGAAACTTTGAACTGTTTGGAAAGAGAAGCATCCGAGGAAGTACAAAAATATAAACAATGAGACGTAGAGATATTTGAAAAGTATAAAAAAGAAATATGGACATGGGAAAGAAAGAGAGATCTCGTATGGTGTAATGCAAAGGAGAAAGCCAAGTTAACTAATATAGGCAAGGCAGCCCCAAAGATATTCAAAGAGAAATACAGGCAAAGGCATCCAGATATGGAAAATGTCATAATAAAAAGATTAATAGCACAAAGATGAAATGCGGAAAAGAAGATTAGTGAAGCAGAAGTTAATGAAATAGAAGGGGAAGTTAAGAAGTGCCTGCAAAGTGAAGGATTTAATGTAGAAGGTCTAACACAGACTACATCACAGCATGATGGAGTGAGTCCCCAGAATAAGGAAAAACAGGAAGATCAGGAGACGTGAAGAAGAAATATGGACACGGGAAAGGAAAAGAGACTTAATATGATGTGATATTTATGCAAAAGAGAAAGTAAAAATAACTGATACAAAAATAGCAGCACCAAAGATATTTGAAGAGAAATATAGGGAAAGGAATCTGGATATGGAAAACTTTACAATACAAACAATAAGAAGACTAAGAGGAAAAGTAGAAAAATAGATTAGTAATGGAGAAGTCAACGAACTAGAAATTGAGGTTATGGAGCACCTGCAAAGAGAAGGATTTAGTGTAGAAAATTGAATTCAGAAAGCACCACAACAGGATAGAGCAATGGATATCCAAATTAAGGGGAAACCAGTGCAACAGGAAGAAATTGGTCAGGTGCCATATCAAGATATTTTGGAGCCTTCCACAGGAAACCAGTATAAACATTCACTTCAAGCTGGACAGCAAGGGAAGGAACAGGAAGCTGTGGAAACGCCACTGCAGTTAATGTTGAGGAGTGATGATAGATATTGTGTAAATTAAAATGCTTTTCCGCAATATACTGTGTGTAAAGTGAAAGGAAATGTACAAGGCCAAACAGCAGTTTTTAAAATAATATGGCTTGCTTTGCAAGAACAGTTATGTTCAGCTTAGATATTAATAACATATATCTGTGGGCAATACTGTAAATACATCTTGTTATAGAAAAAAAGGAAGTTGACTTTCTTGGCTTTCAGATGCAGAAATAAATAAATAATATGCAGACAGGTCAAGTGACACAAAGATGACGTGGAGAAACTTTTGTGAAGTCTTCAGATACAGCGAGAACCAAAAAAGGGCATGAAATATCCATAGACTTTTTCATGACACAGACAAAAACCAGAACAAGTCACAAGGACATTAAAAATAACATTGGTTGAAAAGAGTATATAAACTGGACAGTATGTTTCATTCGGGAGTGACATTTTAGACCGTGTGTGCCTTAGTCTATTCATCTGTCTAGCTGTGTTAGAATTGAAATAGGTCTGACAGAATTAAGTGTTTAGCAAGAATTTGTTCTGAGACAAATAAAGTATAACAGATACAGTAGTACGGAGTTTGTCTGGTCTACTTTTGGACATTTCTTCAGAGGCAAAATAAAGACCTCTGCTTGAAATTTCTTCAGAAAAGAAAGATACATACTTCAGTGGATATATTTCTTCAGTGGCGAGCCTTGGCCAGTCACTGTGACCATATATCTGTTACCAGCAGTTAATATTACAGAGGGGGCCCTACTACTTACTATGTTAGTTCAACAGACTGACAGTTCCAGTGCTTTGTTGGTGGACAGAGAGCACCGCCGTGGAAGCTGTCCTGTGTCGGACCACCTACAATTGGTCTGTAGAGAAACACCGTCCTTTTCCAGATTGACTTCAACCTGATCACCTGCTTGTCTTCTGCATAAATTACAATACTTTCTTCACAGTTATAACACGGATGCAAGTACAGACAGTTAACTTTACAGTGCCCACATATTGTAGATATAAATTTACATGGTTTATAGCATGAAATGTAAATCTGAAATGTTTGATGTTCAGACATTAGATAACAGTCGTGTTTGTAAATGTATAAATGCCTATAATCCATACACAAAATGTACAGCAATTCATAAAGACTGTTTTTTTTTATGTGAAAGTAACTTTCCTAACTTCTGTCTATTTTGTCACAGGGGCCCAGTATGTAAGCCATACCATAAGATCTATCCTATTCTGATAAACAATCTGTTTGATTCTAGTTTTATTAGTTCTTCACATATACAACAGTAAAATGAACCTTCATTCCCAAAATGATTTACAGGGAAAGTTTAGTATTGTCAAAATCAAAGCACATAAAAAAAAAAATAAAAGTCAAATACAAAAGGTTATCTTTGCAGATAACAGTGCTTCTTCAAACCCAAAAATAGTGAAAGCAATCAAGATAAAATACATTAAGGGACAATCAGTCACAGGAACAAACACAGAGGGACACGTAAAAAATACATTAAGGGACAATCAGTCCCAGGAACAAACACAGAGGGATACATAAAAATACATTAAGGGACAATCAGTCCCAGGAACAAACACAGAGGGATACATAAAAATACATTAAGGGACAATCAGTCCCAGGAACAAACACAGAGGGAAACATAAAAATACATTAAGGGACAATCAGTCCCAGGAACAAACACAGAGGGATACATAAAAAATACATTAAGGGACAATCAGTCACAGGAACAAACACAGAGGGATACATAAAAATACATTAAGGGACAATCCGTCACAGGAACAAACACAGAGGGATACATAAAAAATACATTAAGGGACAATCAGTCCCAGGAACAAACACAGAGGGATACATAAAAATACATTAAGGGACAATCAGTCCCAGGAACAAACACAGAGGGACACGTAAAAAATACATTAAGGGACAATCAGTCCCAGGAACAAACACAGAGGGACACGTAAAAAATACATTAAGGGACAATCAGTCACAGGAACAAACACAGAGGGACACGTAAAAAATACATTAAGGGACAATCAGTCACAGGAACAAACACAGAGGGACACGTAAAATACATTAAGGGACAATCAGTCACAGGAACAAACACAGAGGGACACGTAAAATACATTAAGGGACAATCAGTCACAGGAACAAACACAGAGGGACACGTAAAAAATACATTAAGGGACAATCAGTCACAGGAACAAACACAGAGGGACACGTAAAAAATACATTAAGGGACAATCAGTCACAGGAACAAACACAGAGGGACACGTAAAAAATACATTAAGGGACAATCAGTCACAGGAACAAACACAGAGGGACACGTAAAAAATACATTAAGGGACAATCAGTCACAGGAACAAACACAGAGGGACACGTAAAAAATACATTAAGGGACAATCAGTCACAGGAACAAACACAGAGGGACACGTAAAAAATACATTAAGGGACAATCAGTCACAGGAACAAACACAGAGGGACACGTAAAAATACATTAAGGGACAATCAGTCACAGGAACAAACACAGAGGGACACGTAAAAATACATTAAGGGACAATCAGTCACAGGAACAAACACAGAGGGACACGTAAAAAATACATTAAGGGACAATCAGTCACAGGAACAAACACAGAGGGACACGTAAAAATACATTAAGGGACAATCAGTCACAGGAACAAACACAGAGGGATACATAAAAATACATTAAGGTACAATCCGTCACAGGAAAAAACACAGAGCGATACGTAAAAATACATTAAGGGACAATCAGTCACAGGAACAAACACAGAGGGACATGTAAAAAATACATTAAGGGACAATCAGTCACAGGAACAAACACAGAGCGATACATAAAAATACATTAAGGGACAATCAGTCCCAGGAACAAACACAGAGGGACATAAAAATACATTAAGGGACAATCAGTCCCAGGAACAAACACAGAGGGATACATAATAATACATTAAGGGACAATCAGTCCCAGGAACAAACACAGAGCTATACCTAAAAATACACTAAGGGACAATCAGTCACAGGAACAAACACAGAGCGAGACGTAAAATACATTAAGGGACAATCAGTCCCAGGAACAAACACAGAGCGATACATAAAAATACATTAAAGGACATTCAGTCACAGGAACAAACACAGAGCAATACATAAAAATACACTAAGGGAAAATCAGTCACAGGAACAAACACAGAGCGATACATAATAATACATTAAGGGACAATCAGTCCCAGGAACAAACACAGAGCTATACCTAAAAATACACTAAGGGACAATCAGTCACAGGAACAAACACAGAGCGATACATAAAAATACATTAAGGGACAATCAGTCCCAGGAACAAACACAGAGGGATACATAAAAAATACATTAAGAGACAATCAGTCACAGGAACAAACACAGAGGGATACATAAAAAATAAATTATACCCTATGAAATACCAGATCATGGCAGGAAATAGGCATTAAAGCAATAGATTAACAAAATACAGGTTATCAGTTGGCAGCAAGGTACAGGGATCTTTTAAAGCAATGGAAGACAATGTTAGTATACAAAACTCAATGTTAATTAAACAAAAGGGACAATAAAAGACAGAAGAATACTTTTTACTGGTTTAATAAGCCAGGACAGACTCAAAATAAACACAGACATAACCTGCAGCCATACATATTTAAAGTAAAGTTAATACAAATACAATAAATACATTTACAGTAGTGCAAATGGTATATGTAAAACTAAACAATGCAATTAAATGTTGGGTATGCAAGTCCACATCTACATCTGCAAATGTAGTAACATTTAAGGCAGTACCTATGAAAATCCTAAATGACAAAATGTTCTATAGTAACGAGAAGGTCAACCCCCCCCCACATTAAAAGTACAGTATGTTTCCACAGGCAGCTTATGCATACAGCAAACAGGATCAATATTGGTAAAAGACAGTGACTGTAATGCCATATTTTCAAAAGAATGTATTACATAACATATAACAGCAAACAGTCTTATAAATAAACTAGTACAGCAAAAACATTAGTCAAACTGGTGTAACTGCCATCTGGGTAATAATACACAGCAATACATACAGGTAGTAAAGTACTGAATCATTAAAAAACTTAATAAAAACTTAGACAAATAGCATTTTTCAGCTAATAAATCCAAGCACAAGCAGCAAACCATGTTGGTTCATAAAAATCAGTGTAAGTTAATAACAGTCAAACAGTATCAGTACAGTAACAGTCTTAACAGTCTTACAAAAGTTTAAATTTGTTTCTATAATAGTAATCTATGGACAGGACAAGGCAATATATGCAAATAAGACAGTTGCAAAGAAAAAATGGGGAGAGATATTCAGATATAATAGGTCATAAGAACAGGGACATCAAGGTCAGATACCTGATTTCAGTATATTTTTGGACATGCAAAATTTGTTTGCAAAGCCACGTAACAAGTCAAATTGTTGGGTTTTTAGCCACATTCCTTACAGAGGGAAAATGCCATTATATGCAGTCCTTGTAAGGGTTACACATACAGGTTTTATGTTTAAAGAATCTTATAAAAGTAGAGTTGCAAAACAATCAGCCATAAAAAAATTACAGTTGATAAAAATAGGAAAAGGGATACTGTTTTCAAAAGAACTATAAAAGCTTGACTATAAAATAAAAACAGCATGGGAGTTAACACATAATACTTCTTTTAAGGAAGAAATGAAAGAGAAGAAATTCTGATAGAGTATGCAGTTCCAATAATGAGAATTACTCACACATCACCAGAGGACATGGTAAAAAATCACCAGGAAAAGAGGGAGGCTCATGATAAAAAAGGAAAGATTTTAAAACAGCTGGACATAGGAAATTGTGTTATGTCAGGAGCTGAATTTTTCACTGGTATGGTGCCACTAAGGCAATATGAAAAGTTCCAAAGTTGATAGCAAATGCAACTTATGGAGCTATCTCAGATAGAGCAGATGTGTTATAAAACTGTCAAACAAGTAACTGTTGTTAACAATGAAGAAAGGCTATTAAGTATAGAGGATCACATTTTCATGTAAATTGTTTTTTTTTTAAATATTCTTTTTCCAAAGCAATAATGAAATTATGCAGTGCAAAAGAAATATGCTTGTTTCTAATACAAGGTTTTGCCTTGTAAAGCAAGAGTTAACTTGACAAGCTTTTGAAATGCTTGTGTGTAACTCAGTGGCGACTGGTGACTTCAAATCAAAGGGGGGCTGCAGGAGCCAGCTGAATGGGTGGGGTCAATGGGGAAGGTGTGTGGCCAACCAGAAAGGGGAGGAGCTATGCTCAAAACCACAAAAACTAACTTTAATTAAATACACTCCCCTGGGTGGCATGGCAAACCATCATTATGAGAGTCCAATCAAGACAAAAATAAGTGTAGACGAATAAAAATATTTCAATGTACTGGCTGCATGACAGCTTACTTAATATCTAGATGGAAACAAAAGGTTGTGAGGCATGAAAAAATAAATTACTTTTTAAATACATTACTGGAATGCCAGTCAAAATCAAGTACAAGAAAAACCAGAAGCACTCAACTCAAACCACTTCTCCTTGCACTGCAGTTCTAATTATAATTTATATTCAGCTTTATTAAAGTGCCAAGTAACATGCTGAAAGTAGAAATCTCTGTGATGCCCCCACTTGTAAAAATGCTTCTTATCCAAAAAAGACCTGCTGCCTGACAACTATCTACTTGTTTCATGGGGAAAACATGTAAGTAAAAATGAAAAGCAAACAAGAAACAAGCTCAAGATACATTGCTTAAAGGATTACTGTACAGGTTATGGACCACACATGACTGGCATTCTGTTTAGTTTACGGGTAAAGTCTGTAGAGATGACTGGAAGTCTCCAACAAGTGTAATGAGCTTTTAAAATAATGGAATCCTGTCCTTTAATACCCAAGGCTTATACATTATCTAGTCAAGTATTCTCTGCATGGCAACAACAGAAAGGCTTTCAATGTTGGCAATTCTTTAACAGTATGCTTATTAAAGCTTACTTGCATCTTATGATCTCAGACAAGCTTACATTATGGTCATTAAAGCATTGCTACTTAAACACAGAGCAACAGGCACTTTGAGTAATAAGCATAAATCAACAGTACAAAATATGACAGAAACCAGACCTTTCTGCAAAATCAAGGACAGATGAAAAGCCACTGTAGTACTTGTGTCTAGCTTGGGGGGGGGGGGGCACTGCACATTTACACTGCATAACTACTCCTTGCCTTGCTTGGACACATCCAGAGTCAGTACATGGTGGGGTGGGGTGCAACAAGTATGTCACAATTTGAAATGTCTCTGGCTGACTGTGATGGCCCTGACACATGTGTCATACCTCTCAACCTCAGAGCAAGAAATCTGGACAAAGCCATACACAGAAGTGGGACAAATGCCCACAAATAAGGACAATTTTTTAAATATTGCTCTAATAAACTTAGAAAGATAATAGAATAGGTCTTGCATTAGTATGACTTTTCTGAAGGGTATAAAATCTGAAACTCAAATGTCTGCCATTATTTTCTAACTTCTGTCTTTAGTGATTTGTCACTAATTTGCCAAAAACACAATTTTATGAAAATGGACCAAATGTGATGCAAAAATATAAAATAGCCACACAATACAGCTGGGAACCTGTCAAAGAAGGGACACTTTAATATTAGTACTGCTAACTTGAGCAGCTGACAAAATAAAAGAATCTACATGCATTTCAAGTAATCTATAACTTTGATTATTACAGTTATTTCTTAATTGTAAACCCTCCATGTTTTCTTCCAAAATTGCTATTTTGCGGAGGGATTATTAGGGGTAAGAGCAACATTTTAAGCCAAAATCGGAGACAGTTGAGAGGTTGGCTATGCCTAATTCTATAAAGCAATTTATTTTCATGTACCTCTCAACCTGTTAATGCAGTAAATCTGAACAAGGCCAAATATACTGGGGGAACATATAAACAGTACTAAAAATTGCTCTTGTATAAATTGAGACAGTTGATAGAATAACAGTTCTTACTTTAGCATGCATTTTTCTGAAGGTTATGAAGTCTGAAACTCAGTGTATCATTATTTAGTGACTTAATTTCTAAATGATTTGCCAGAAAACTATAAATTTTATGAAGAACAAACCAAAAATAAGAAGCAAAAATCTATTCATTCTTTGAAAATCTGGACATTTGGGAGGTATAGTTCAGCTGGGCCTGTCTGAGTTTGCTGCCCTTCCCCCCCCGACAAAATCATGGTTGAAGAGCCTCTGCAGCCATTCCTATGAACCATTACTTGGCTATTTCACTCCATTTACCATAAACACTAATATGCATACTGCTTTACTTGTATGATGAGTTGGACTTCATTTGAAAGTTTTATTTTGTATTTTACAGCACAAACACTAGGTCATCTACTAAACAAAGCAATGCAGTCTCACAATGAAAACTTAGCATTAAACCTTCTCTGCTCTTGAAACTCACATTCATTGAAACAGCATTGAAACCCACATTCAAAGAAAATACATTTTGCTAGTGGCAGATAAAGATTAATTTTGGGCTGTTTTCAAATCATAGGCCCCTTGCATATGAAACATACATGTGCTCTTTGATACACCTTCCTCATTGTACTAAATTATATTCCTTGTACAATATATTACAGTTGTTAGAGGGTGTTTTAAATTTGTTTTGAACATTTTTCCGTAAACAATGAAACAAAATGCATGCACCCATAATGACAAAACTGCCCAGTTCAGAACATTTATCATAAAAGTCTACTCAGACTTCCGCAGTCCACCATTATCAGTAAATATGCACAATTCTACAGTCCACCATTATCAGTAAATATGCACAATTCTACAGTCCATTATCAGTAAATATGCACTATTCTACAGTCCATTATCAGTAAATATGCACTATCTCTGAAGAAGTAAAAGTCATCTAAATAATTCCACATTAAAGAAATCTGTAACTAATGAAGAGGTTGCTGCTAGCAAACACCTTTATATTTCATGGTTTCATCGAAAAATAAAGTGCCTGTTGCCCCTCAGGAATAAATTGCCTATATTACATTAAAAAAATGATAAGCTAGTAATATTGCAAGAGGAAATGGATGGCAAACTGATAACAGACTCATAGTTAGTATCTTCACCAAGGAGAACATTCTCAGTACAGCAGCATCCACCCCTTGTGGGAGTAGAACTCACAGCCTTCTGCATCAAAGACAAGTACACAACTTGTTGTGCTATTAACAAGGCAAATCAACTTCACTTAAGCAGCACTAAACTTCTGTTCACCTGCAGCTCTCAGCTCCTTGTAAAATCTACTCAATACTCAACTTTGCAGCACAGAAAAACTGGAAAAAGCCAAAATGTATTGGGGGGGGGGTCAAAAGCCCAAAAACCAGGGACACAAACATTGCTTGTATAATCTTGGAAAGTTGCTAGAACCATACATTTTACTGCCAAACTCCCTGTGCAAAACAGCAACATACCACTACGCCAAATCAGCTGCTTTGTAAAAGGGGAAGACTGAAACTTAAATGGCTATCATTTAGTGAATTCAGTTATCACCATAGCTGTCAACCTCTTAGTACAAAACACCTGGACAAACCCAGTAATGAGGGAATATAGCCCTCAAACATTCAGTGAATTCAGTTCTTGCCATAACTGTCAACCTTAGCACAAAAGACCTGGACGAAGCCAATAATGAGGGAATGCAGTCCCAAAAATAGGGACAAATTTCAAATATTCATCTTATAAACTTAGAAAATTGCTAGAATAAAAGGTTGTGTTACTATGTATTTTCTGAAGAACATGAAGTCTGAAATTCAAATGCCTGTCAATTTTACTGCTGACAGAATAAAAACAATTTTCAGCAGAGACCCAGGGAGAAATACTGCAGACACGTCTTTGTAAAATGACAGGGCACCAGTGCAAATCCACACAAACACAGGGAGGAGATGCAGACTCCACACAGAAGGCACCCCAGCCAAGAATCAAACCAGAAAATCTATAGCTGTGAGGCAACAATACTACCACTGCACCATCAAATATGCAAAGACTTAACCATTCAGAAACCTGAAGTCTGAAATTCAAATGCCTGTCAATTTTATTTAACATTTGTTAATCAGAACAGTCTGACTTGGAACAAAAAAAAATTCAGCAGAGGCCAGGAAGAAATAATGCAGACATGTCTTTGTAACATGGGAGGACACAAAAGCAAACCCACACAAACACATGGAGAAGATAAAGACCCCACAAAGAAGGCACCCCAGCCAAGAATCAAACCTGAGAACCTGCAGCTGTGAGGCAACAATGCTACTACTACACCATCAAATATCAAGCATTGCAACATTTACAAACCACAGATATTATGAGGAACAGAACAGATCAAACATGAGGCAAAAATCTGCAGGTTTTTTTTTCCACAAATGGTGGTGGGTAGGGAATTAAGGTCTTTAACACCTGCATACACAGTACAGGGTTCAAGCCTGAGGTATTCCCTACCACACACACAAACACCTGTAGTAGCAAACCACAAAAACTAAATATACTGCACTGGGTGCCAAACAGTCATCATGAGAGTCCAATCAAGACAAAATGAAGTGTAGAAGAATAAAAATATTTCATTGCATTGGCTGCATGACAGCTTAATATCTAGATGGAAACAAAAAAGGCTGTGAGGCATGAAAAAATAAATTACTTTTTTTAAATACATTAATGGAATGCCAGTCAAAATCAAGTATAAGAAAAACAAGCAGCACTCAACTCAAACCACTTCTTGCACTGCAGTTCTAATAATTTATATTCAGCTTTATTAAAGTAACATGCTGAAAGTAGAAATCTCTGATGCCCCCACTTGTAAAAATGTTCCTTATCCAAAAAAAGACCTGCTGCCTAACAACTACTTGTTTCATGGGGAAAACATGATCAAAGTAAAAAATGAAAAGCAAACAAGAAATAAGCTCAAGATACATTGCTTAAAAGGATTACTGTACAGGTTATAGACCACACGATTGGCATTCGGTTTATGGTTAAAGCCTGCAGAGATGACTGTAAGTCTCCAAGTGTAATGAGACTCTTAAAATAATGTAATTCTGTCCTTTATTACAAATACTGGCATATGCATTTCAATACCCAAGGCTTATACATTATCTAGTTAAGTATTCTCTACATGGCAACAACAGAAAGGCTTTCAATGTTGGCAATTCTTTAACAGTATGCTTATTAAAGCTTACTTGCATCTTGCAATCTCAGCCAAGCTTACCTGATGGTCATTAAAGTATTGCTACTTAAACACAGAGCAACATGCACTTTGAGTAATAAGCATAAATCAACAGTACAAAAAATATGACAGAAACCAGACCATTCTGCAAAATCAAGGACAGATGAAAAGCCACTCTAGTACTTGTGTCTACCTTGGATGGGTGGGATTCTCTGCACATTTACACTGCATAACTACTCCTTGCCTTGCTTGACACATCCAGAGTCACTACATGGGGAGTGGGGTGTAACAAGTATGTCACAGTTTGAAATGTCTCTGGCTGACTTGTGATGGCCCTGACACATTTGTCATACCTCTCAACCTCAGAGCAAGAAATCTGGACAAAGCCATACAAAGAAATGGGACAAAGGCCCAAAAATAAGGACAATTTTAAAATATCGCTCTTATAACCTTAGAAAACTAATAGAGGTCTTGCATTAGTATGAATTTTCTGAATGGTATGAAATCTGAAACTCAAATGTCTGTCATTATTTTCTAACTTCAGTCTTTAATTATTTGTCATTAATTTGCCAAAAACACAATTTTATGAAAAATGGACCAAAAATGTGATGTAAAAATATAAAATAGCAACACAATACAGCTGGGAACCTGTCAAAGAAGGGACACTTTAATATTAGTACTGCTAACTTGAGCAGCTGACAAAATAAAATAATCTACATGCATTTCTGAAATAAAAGTAATCTGATTATTACAGTTATTTCTTAATTATAAACCCTCCATGTTTTCTTCCAAAATTGCTATTTTATGGAGGGATCATTAGGGAAGAGCAACATTTTGAGTCAAAATCAGGGACAGTTCAGAGGTTTGGCTATGCCTAATTCTATAAAGCAATTTATTTGCATGTACCTCTCAACCTGTTAATGCAATAAATCTGGACAAGGCCAGATATATTGGGGAACATATAAACAGTACTAAAAATTGCTCTTGTATAAACTGGGACATAAATCTGGACAAGGCCAAATATATTGGGGGGAACATATAAACAGTACTAAAAAATGCTCTTCTATAAACTGGGACAGTTGATAGAACAGGTCTTACTTTAGCATGCATTTTTCTGAAGGTTATGAAGTCTGAAACTAGGTGTGTCATTATTTAGTGACTTAATTCCTAAATGATTTGCCAGAAAACCACAAATTTTTATGGGGAACAAATCAAAAATAAGAAGCAAAACATCTATTCATTCTTTGAAAATCTGGACAGTTGGTAGGTATGGTTCAGCTGGGCTGTCTAAGTTTGCTGCCCTTCCCCCTCACAAAACCCTGGTCGAATGGAGCCTTCCTGCAGCCATTCCAATGATCCATTAATTTGCTATTTCACTCCATTTACCATAAACACTAATGTGCATACTGATTTACTTATATGATGATTTGAACTTCATTTGAAAGTTTTATTTTTGCATTTTACAGCACAAACACTAAGACATAACAAACTTGGCATTAAACCTTCTCTGCCCTTGAAACTCACATTCACTGAAACAACATTAAAATCCACATTCAAAGAAAATACATTTTACTCGTGGCAGATAAAAATTAATTCTGGGCTGTTTTCAAATCATAGGCCCCTTGCATATGAAACATACATGTGCTCTTTGATACACCTTCCTATTGCTTTGAACATTTTTCCAGTAAACAATGAAACAAAACTGTCCAATTCAGAACATTTCCATCATAAAAGTCTACTCAACTTCTACAGTCCACTATTATCAGTAAATATGCACAATTCTACAGTCCACCATTATCAGTAAATATGCACAATCTCTGAAGTAGTAAAAAAGTCATCTAAATAATTCCACGTTAAATAAATCTGTAATGAAGAAGTTGGTGCTAGCAATCACCTTTACATTTCATGGTTTCATCGAACAATAAAGTGTATGATGCCCCTGTGGAATAAATTGCCTAAATTACATTAAAAATAAGCTAGTAATATTGCAATAGGAAATGGATGGCAAACTGATAACAGGCTCATAATTAGTATCTTACCTTTCAGCATTCACCCCTTATGGGAATAGAACCAACAACCTTCTGCATCAAAAGCAAGCACACAGCCTGTTGTGCTATTAGCACTAAACATCTCTTCCCCTGCAGCTCTCAGCTCCTTGTAAAATCTGCTCAATACTCAACTGCATCTCAACTTCGCAGCACAAGAAGTCTGGAAAAAGCAAAATTTATTGGGGTGGGTCAAAAGGGCAAAAACCAGGGACACATTTAACATTGCTTGCATAATCTTGGAAAGCTGCTAGAATAAAATGCTGTGTTACCACGGTACCACCATACATTTTACTGCCAAAGTCCCTGTGCAAAAAAGAGGCAGAACATACCACTATGCCAAATCACCTGCTTTGTGAAAGAAAAATGCTATGTTACCACCGTACATTTTACAGACAAGGTCCCTGTGCAAAACAGTCAAGAGCAACATACCACTACGCCAAATCAGCTGTTTTGTGAATGAAAGGAAGACTGAAACTTAAATGGCTATCATTTAATTAATTCAGTTCTCACCATAGCTGTCAACCCCTTAGCACAAAACACCTGGACAAACCCAGTAATGAGGGAATACAGCCCTCAAACATATTCAGTGAATTCAGTTCTTGCCATAGCTGTCAACCTTAGCATAAAAAACCTGGACAAAGCCACTAACAGGGTATTACAGTCCCAAAAATAAGGAAAAATTTCAAATAGTCATCTTATAAACATAAAAAATTGCTATAATAAAAGGTTGTGTTACTATATATTTATTGCTAGAATAAAAAGTTGTTTACTATGTATTTCCTGAAGACTATGAAGTCTGAAATTCAAATGCCTGTCAATTTTACTTCTGATGGAACAAAAACAATTTTCAGCAGAGGCCCAGGGAGAAATACTGTAGACACGTCTTTGTAAAATGGCAGGATACCAGAGCAAATCCACACAAACACAGAGATAAGATGGAGACTCCACAAAGAAGGCACCACAGCCAAGAATCAAACCACAAATCCTGTAGTTATGAGGCAACAATACTGCCACTGCACCATCAAATATGTAAGAAATTAAACATTCAGAAGCCTGAAGTCTGAAATTCAAATGCCTGTCAATTTTATTTAACATTTGTTAATCAGGACAGTCTGACTTGGAACAAAAAAACAATTTTCAGCAGAGGCCCAGGAAGAAATAATGCAGACATGTCTTCGTAACATGGGAGGACACAAAAGCAAACTCACACAAACACAGGTAGAAGATACGTAACAGACCCCACAAAGAAGGAACCCCAGCCAAGAATCAAACCTGAAAACCTGCAGCTGTGAGGCAACAATGCTACTACTGCATCATCAAATATCAAGCAAACAGACCCCACAAAGAAGGAACCCCCAACACTGCTACTACTACACCATCAAATATCAAGCAAACGACCCAACAAAGAAGGAACCCCAGCCAAGAATCAAACCTGAGAACCTTCAGCTGTGAGGCAACAATGCTACTACTACACCATCAAATATCAAGCAAACAGACCCCACAAAGAAAGGAACCCCCAACACTGCTACTACTACACCATCAAATATCAAGCAAACGACCCAACAAAGAAGGAACCCCAGCCAAGAATCAAACCTGAGAACCTGCAGCTGTGAGGCAACAATGCTACTACTACACCATCAAATATCAAGCAAACAGACCCCACAAAGAAGAAACCCCCAACACTGCTACTACTACACCATCAAATATCAAGCAAACGACCCAACAAAGAAGGAACCCCAGCCAAGAATCAAACCTGAGAACCTGCAGCTGTGAGGCAACAATGCTACTACTACACCATCAAATATCAAGCATTGCAACATTTACAAACCACAGATATTATGAGGAACAGCTCAGATCAAATATGAGGCAAAAATCTGCAATTTTTTTACAAATGGTGGTGGGTAGGGAACTCAAGTCTTTAACACCTGCATACAGGGTACAGGGTTCAAGCCTGAGGTATTCCCTACCACACCACCATGAGCACCTGGGGTGTTTTCACACACACACACCAGTCCATTCACATAGGCTTCCCTACCATTCTACACAATAAACACACCAGTCCATTCAAATAGGCATACATTCATTCACACACTTCCCTACCATTGTAAACACACTTACCTGTCCTTGCTGCCCATTCTCCATAACATAATCCAAATGCCCGTGCAATACTCCAGTCCCGACGAGAGTCCATAGTCCTGCGATCCCAAACCCTAATCCACAGTCCCCCCGACGAGAGCATCTGGCTGTTGCAGTCCGGCCCCGACGTGTTTTCCCAGCGAGTCTGTGCACTTTAAAAGTGCACAGACGTCTCCTATGTTTCCCTACCTGGACTGCCGGACTGCCTGGAGCATGCGCAGTAGTCTGGACTACTGTGCATGAGCGAAGTCCGCGAATTTAAAAAATTTTTTTTTTCTTTTTTTTTTTTGTTGAGGGGGCTGCAGTCCGGCAGTCCGATAGCACGGGCCGCCCCTGGTGTAACTGCAAGACTGACAACTTGTTTAAGGAAGCATAAAAACAGTTAAACATAGATAAGTAATAATGGCTATGTGTCTATGGTGAGGTACTATAATTTCCGCATTAATTGCTCTTATCATCATTATAAGATTTGTGTTAATAAAAGTATTAACTAAGTAACAGCTCTTGGTAATGTAACATTGTATAAAGAGATAGCATTGAATGCAAGGGATTCGTATGTTGCAACAGACCAAGGGATTCAAAGTACTAAAGATCATATTCTGTTGTAAATTGTGTTACAATTTTCATGGGCCTTAAATAAAAAAAGTGGGAATTGATAGATATTGTGTAAATTAAAATGCTTTTCCCCAATATACTGTGTGTACAGTGAAAGGAAATGTGCAAGACCAAACAGCAGTTTTCAAAATAATATGGCTTGCTTTGCAAGAACAGTTATGTTCAGCTTAGATATTAATAACATATAGCTGTGGGCAATATTGTAAATGCTATATGTTATAGAAAAAAAGGAAGTTGACTTTCTTGGCTTTCAGATGCAGAAATAAATAAATAATATGCAGACAGGTCAAGTGACGCAAAGATGATGTGGAGAGACTTTTGTGAAATCTTCAGATACAGCGAGAACCAAAAAAAGGGCATGAAATATCCATGGACTTTTTCATGACACAAACAGAAACCAGAAGAACAAGTGACAAGGACATTAAAAATAACATTGGTTGAAAAAGAGTATATAAATTGGACAGTATGTTTCATTCGGGAGTGACATTTTTACTGAGAATGCATCAGTATCATCATCTGTCTAGCTGTGTTATAATAAGAATTGAAATAGCTCTGAAAGAATTAACTGTTGTGAGACAAATAAAGCATAACAGATACAGTAGTACGGAGTTTGTCTGGTCTATTTTTGGACATTTTCTAGAGTTCTTCAAGTAATAGGGTAGTGAATTCCCATATGACAGAACAACAGATGACACAGGATGTAATTGAAGAGAATGTGCCACAGGAAGATGCTATAGAACTTTCTATAGAATGCCCGCAGGAAATGGAAAACAAGGGATGTGCCCTCAGTATGGAAGAAAATGACATAAGAGAAGAGTTGTTTGATTTAATGGACATGGATAGATATATTAAAATCTATGAAAGAAATAGACTGCAGAAGGTTAATAAAACCCAAAAAGTAAAACATTTGATAAAACAAATGAATGCAGTTATGAGGACTGTCCACAGAGATCCATGCGATATAACAGAAGTAAACAGGATATATTACTGTGCTGCTAAATTAATAACTGATAAAGTTCTACCACAAGATCACAGGGTAGTGAGGGAAAGGAAGGGGAGAAATCGAATACCATCATGGAAGTATCAAATAGATAAAACTATAAAGCAATCAAGACAAGAAGTCTCATTGTTAGAAAATTATAGAAGAGGGAATAGATCAACAAAAATACTAAGAAAGATTGATGTGATAAAAGCAATGCACGGTATCAGAACAGACCAGGATCTATCATGCACTATCATGAATAACAAACTAAACATTTCAGCACAAGCAGAAAAACGTAGAAGATACACAGATAAATATAAGGGAAAAGTACAAAATAAGCAATTTATTGATGACCCAAAAAAGTTTTATAGAGAATTGGGAAACAAGGTAAAAGGAATTGAAAGACCTCCAAAAATGAAGACATAGATGCATTTTGGAGAAGTATCTATGAAGATCCTGTGGAACATAACAAAGATGCTAAGAATAAGAAGTTTAAAAGTACAGGACATGAAATGGGATGAAATAACAGCCGGAGAGATTGAAACCAAGTTAAGAAAAGCCTCTAATTGGAAAACCCCATGCCCAGATGCAGTACCCAACTTTTGGTTAAAAGTATTAACATCTTTGCATGAGGATTTAGCCATGACTAAGAAATATTTATATGCACACCCCGAACAGACACAACAGTGGCTAACAACAGGCAAAACAATGCTTTTACGTAAGAGTGAACCTGCAAGCTACCCTAAAAATTATAGACCAATAACCTGCCTTCCGATGACATACAAACTATACACAGGAATTGACGCCAACAGAGTTTATAGTCATTTAGAAGAAAACTCAATTATGGTAGTAGAACAAAAGGGCAATAAAAGAAAGTCATATGGAACAAAGGATCATTTGTTGTTAAATAAAGTTATAGTGGAGAACTGTAAAAAGGGGAAGAATCTAAGTATGGCATGGATTGACTACAAAAAAGCATTTGACAATATCCCACATTCATGGATAAAAGAGTGCTTAAAAATGCATAAAATACACACTACACTGACTGACTACATCACAGTGACCATGAAACAATGGCAGACCACTTTGCAATTAAGCCATGATAAAGGACAGATTATCATCCCAGGGAAAAAATTCAAAAAAGGAGGGGGTGTATCCATATTCATCAAGGATACCTACACCTCCAGGTTAGTGGCGCAGCATGATACCTCTGAGATCATCCGTGTGCAACTAACATCAGCCAAATCTGCAATGCAATTTGTGGCCTGCTACAGATCACCCTCCATGACCCAGGACCACCACTCCGCCTTTCTGGAGACACTGGAAAACATGAAGGTCCTACAGAACACCCTGATATTGGGCGATTTCAATTACCCTACCATTAACTGGAAAAACTACTCGAGTACAAACTCCCAGGCCCAGCGCTTCCTGGAATTCATCAACTCAAATGCCCTGGATCGGCTTTTAAACTCCCCTACTAGAGGTGAAAACATATTGGACCTGGTCATCACCAACATGGGCAACAGGTGTTCCACACCGGAGGTCAACCCGTTACTGGTTACATCAGACCATAAACTAATCACTCTGGATGTACACACCCCACCACCACCCCCAACTAAGGAAACCACAGTAAAAAACTTTTCTAAAGCAAACTTCACCTTACTTAAGACAGAGGCAGTAAGTTTCACAGCCCCCCAAGCTAAAGGATAACCCTGCCCAAATGCAGAAACCTTTACAAATACACTCTATGAGCACTTACAAGGATGCATGGATGGTACCATCCCTAGCAAAACCAAGACTCACTCCTCTAAGAAAAGGAAACCAGTCTGGTGGACCCCTGCCATAAACATGCTATACAATAGAAGGAAGAAACTAGTTCAGAAAAAAAAAGCAAATCCCAGGAAGGAAAGGCATCCCTGATCAATATTAATAAGAAACTAAGGCCCCTCATAAAATCATCCAAGGCTAACTTTGAAAGAAAAATAGCCAAGGATTCAAAAGATAACCACAAAGCCTTCTTTAAGAACCTAAGCTATGTTAAGAACCTAAGTGGTAACTCGCAGATATGCACTGAGCTAGTGCAAAATAGCATAAAATATACTGAAAATATACTGAACCTACAGATATTGCTAACATCCTGGCAGATTCTGTAAAAAGGGGAAAAATCTAAGTATGGCATGGATTAACTACAAAAAAGCATTTGATAGTATCCCACATTCATGGATAAAAGAGTGTTTGAAAATGTTTAAATACACCCTACACTGATTGACTACATCACAGTGACCATGAAACAATGACAGACCACTTTGCAATTAAGCCATGATAAAGGAGAGATTATCATCCCATGGATAAAATTTCAAAGGGGGATATTCCAGGGAGACTCCCTGTCACCGTTGCTATTCTGCCTTGCCATTAATCCATTAAGCTGTTTACTTAACAGCTTAGCCCCTGACTACAATTTGTCTCCTAGAAAACAACAAAGTCTGATGACTTGGCTACAATTTGGCTCCTAGAAAACAACAAAGTCTGATGACTTCTCATCTTATCTTTGTTGATGATTTAAAACTGTATAGCTCATCAGATGAGGAACTGAAAGCACAGCTGCAGGTTGTCAAAACTTTTTCAGATGATATTAGAATGTCATTTGGTCTTGATAAATGTGCAAAATCAACCTTTAAAGCAGGAAAACTGCAGCACCAGGAAAACATCAGTTTGGGACAAGAATGTGATATAAAAGAACTTGAGCAAGAGGGAGTGTATAGATACATGGGAATTAATGAAGAATCAACAATAAAACATGAACAAATGTGAATAAAGCTTAGCAAGGAATCCTTTAGAAGACTTTAATCCTGAAAACAGCACTGACATCTAGGAACAAGATCCAAGCTATAAACCAATTTGCTCTTCCTGTCCTAACTTACAGTTTTGGAGTGATTGACTGGCCCCAAAAAGTGCTGGATAGATTATATATTAAAACAAAAAGGATGCTTCATGCTCACCAAATGAGTTATAAAAATCAGTGTATACTAAAATTATACATTCCCCATTCTGAAGGAGGGATGGGACTCCCTGAAATTGATTATATGTATAGATCTGCAGTTATGGGACTCCACACATATCTACTGACTTCACAAGACCCAAATGTAGTGAAAGTTTTGAAACATGAGGAGAATAAATGTTAGATGACTTCCCTGCTTAGTCTAGCAGAAGCATATCGGCATCAAGTGGGAATGGAAATCAAACCAAAAGTAGATAAAAATCAGGCAGCAACTGAATGTGCTAAAAACAAAAGAAAGAATATAAGGTAAAGGACCACACGAGAAGGCAAGAAATGTGGATAAAGCATAAATTTAGTTGCAAATATAGAAAACTTCTGAAAGAACCTCATGTTGATCAGGAACAAATGTGGGAATGGTTAAGGAGAGGCAAATTCAAACCAAGAAATGAAAGGTTAATATTGGCAGGCCAAGATATTGGGCTACGTACATGCTGGTTCACAAAGTCCATTGAACATGTTGGAAAAACAGACATATATAGGTTTTGTAAAACCAAACTGGAAACAGTCACACACCTTGTTGCTGGTTGCGACACACTAATGGCAGAAGGACTGTATACTGAAAGGCATAACAATGTGGCAAGACTGTTGCACTGGGGATTGTGCAAACATTATGGTATCCATGTGGCTGAAAAACACTGGAAACATGAGCCACAAAGCATCATAGAAAATGATGAAGTTTATATTACATGGGATCACCCATTACCAACAGTTAAAAAGATCGATGCTACAAAACTGGATATAGTGGTCCATGAAAAGAAGACAAAAGTAGCATTGCTCATTGAAATAGCCCAGTGACTACAGTGTCTTGCATACAGAGAGACACAAAGTAATAAAATACCAGGATCTGCAGGCAGAAATGAGAGCAATGTGGAAGAAAGATACCCAGACAGTTATCAACAACAAGGAGGCAAGTGCCCACCAGTACCAGAAACCAAATCACAAAACCAGGGCACAAGTAGCAGTCTTTGTGATGAAAACGCTTGATTTTTGGAGTGCGTTTATGTTTATGGTTAATAAACAGCTGCCTGCCTGATCCACAGTCTCGATTATTTGGACCTCTGCTACTTGTGCCCTGGTTTTGTGATACCCAGCCAGTTCCAACAGTAGTAGGAGCAACGGGCCTTATAAAAAAGAATCTTCAGTCATATTTAGATATGTTACCATTCCATGTAACCCCATACGAATTGCAGAAGGAGTCATTACTGGGCACACTGTGGGTGCTGCGAAGAGTACTATTGGCTGACATAAAAGATTGGAAACATTACTAATTTCATGAACTTTAATCATACCTTGACTTAGGAAGGGGTTTCACTCCCGTCATGGTGTTAGAAACCCAAAAGACTTGGAGAAATTAAAAAAGAGGTAGTGCAGTGACCCCCCCCCCCCATGTTGGTAAGGACATTTGAGCCCCTTGTGAGGGTGTGGACCAACTGTTCTAGGGCATTTGAATTAACAAATCCAGAAATCTGATAGTAATCATGTTTATGCTCATGTAAGTCACCTAATTGATGGAAGAATAGTTGAAATCTCCCATGACAAAGGTGTTTGACTGTATGCTGAGCGACTCTAGCAAGTCCAGGTATGTGGTGTGCTTTTCCTCCTTCGTGGTGGAGGACCTGTAGCTCCTATAGTTAATTGGACTTGGAGTAGCTCAAGAGAGTCATACTTTTTTACCAGTCTTGAGGTGTATTTGGATTTAATGAAGATGAATACTCCTCCCCTTTGGTTCTTTCACACTCATTTTGGGGTCTAAATGTGTGAATGGCATTGTAGCCTTGTATGGCTGGGGTGCTCTCAGCGGCCTTGAACCAAGTCTCTGTGACTGCACAAATGTCAGCATCTTCCAAGATGAGGAGTCCTTCCAGAAAGTGCAGTTTACTGTTTAAGCTCCTAGCATTAAGCAGCATGACCTTGAGTTTATCTTTAGTGGATCTGCAGACAGGATACAGACAGTCTCGATTTCAAAAAGGATACATCTGAGAGTTTGGTTATGTCTCTCTTCAAATAGTCCAGAGAGGTATATCTCAAGTCATTTACACCAACATGTACTTTGACTGAGTCAACTGAAGTTTGTCATCTTGAACTTATCACAGTCAAGATAAGAA
Source organism: Protopterus annectens (assembly GCF_019279795.1). NCBI lineage: Eukaryota > Metazoa > Chordata > Ceratodontiformes > Protopteridae > Protopterus > Protopterus annectens. Next base: position 748,458,129 of record NC_056736.1, read on the forward strand.
CATCTAGAATCACCTCTTCATATAATATATGGTTGAAATTCAAAGAACTGCTGGATAAACAGACTTTAATAATTAACTAACTACTTTATCACATTTCTTTTTCTGTTTAAAAAGCTTTGTTTTATAGTAGACACCATTGTAAATAATAATTTTAGTTGTCTATTATTGTTCTGTTAGATATGCATAGTTGTTTTATAATATTTCTATTATCATATATTAATATTTCGTTGTTAAAATTTTCAATAAAACAGTTGAGAAAAAAAATGTGCAGCTGAGTTGCTCACTGGGTAGGAATACGCACCTGTGTTGCACACAGAGAGGCAGTGGAACTAAGGATGGTTCTCTAGCAGATATCAAGGGAAAATTATTGTTTCTAAGCATGTGCGTCTATACATGGCAGCTCTATGTGCAAATGTGGTGCTTAAATACAAGCAAAGTTAAACAGATTTAACACAAGCTAACCAATAGGGAAGCCCAAAACTGAGCCTTTTTCCAGCAATCCCCAACTCAGATGGGTCCTGAGCTACACACTTCAGCCACAATGATGCAGGAGCACCTTCTTAATGTAGGATGACTGGTTTTAGTTCTCAATTAGTAACAAACAGCCTAGATTCAGCAAATCTGAATCTAGCCCATGCTATGAAATACAGAAGTATTAAAAATTCAAAGTGCAGAAAAAAACAGTCACAGCAGTAGCAATAGCAAAAGTGAAACAGCAATTAAGCAAAATACAGTTCAGAAAGTGTAATGCATGCTTAAAATATACTTATTTTGTTTGATCACAGTGGATGCCCTTGATTTAGTTCAGATTCACTCCAGATCTCTGGCTAAGGTTCTCAAACTTAGCAAAGCTCCGTCAAGCTGAGCGCAAAACTGTACAAACATGGTGCTTAAATACAAGCAAAGTTAAACAGTTTTAACACAAGCTAACCAATAAGAAAGCCCAAAACTGAGACTTGTTCCAACTATCCCCAACTCAGATGGGTCCTGAGCTACACACTGCTTTCTTAATGTAGGATGGCTGGTTTTAGTTCTCAGTTAGTACCAAACAGTCTAGATTCAGCAAATCTAAATCTAGCCTATGCTATGAAATACAGAAGTATTAGAAATTCAAAGTGCAGAAAAAAACAGTCACAGCAGTAACAACAGCAAAAGTGAAACAGCAATTAAGCAAAATACAGTTTTGAAAGTGTAATGCAAGCTTAAAATATACTTATTTTGTGTGATCACAGTGGATCCCCTTGATTTAGTTCAGATTCACTTCAGATCTCTGGCTAAGGTTCCCAAACTCAGAGAAGCTCTGCCAAACTGAGTGCAAAATTGTACAAACACGGAACTTAAATACAAGCAAAGTTAAACAGTTTTAACACAAGCTAACCAATAAGAAAGCCTAAAACTGAGACTTGTTCCAGCACTCCTCAACTCAAATGGGTCCTGGACTACACACGTCTGCCACAAGTGTGCAGGAGGGCGTTCTTAATGTAGAATGGCTGTTTTTAGTGCTCAGTTAATATCAAACAGCCTAGATTCAGCAAATCTGAATCTAGCCTATGAATAAAGCAGGGATTAAGCAAAATACAGTTCAAAAAAGTGTAATGCAAGCTTAAAATATGCTTATTTTATGTTGATCAAAAATCCAAAGTAATAGCAATTGTCTTCTGTGTTATCTACATAACAAGTCTCTTCACCTTAAGGTTCTCTAGCTACATGGTTACCTTTTTTATAGTGTATATTCAGGCCTGTGAGCACTGTGAAGATGCAAATGAGGTGTGAACTCATTAGAATCGCTGAATCCCAAATTCTTGGCTTTATCAGATGTAGTGCAGGGACTCCCTCAGTGTTTATTGCTAATTTATTTATTTATTTTATTTTACATTTGTTTGACCGGGCTAGTACAGCTGGATATATGTACATTTTCAGCAGAGGCCTGGGGAGAAAAGCTCCTTGGAAAACACAGTAAAATTTATATATAAAAGTAACAATATTTAACAGGTACAGGTACAATACAAAATTAAGCAATTTTATACATGATAGATTTTACAGATGTGGGTACATTAATATATAAGCAAATATTTTCACTTCAAACATATCTGATTACATAATCATATGACTTGTAACATTTGTAAGTTATAGGTAGGTAATGTTGAAGATATTTTAGAGGTATTGATGAAGATATTTTAATAAAATATAGAGCCTGTTATCTTTATGGTTTTCAATAGGCAATTAGTATATACAGTTAATAAGACAAGTGTCTTTGTGAAAAAAGAATGTGTAGTTAGTCTGGGTTCACACAGGGGCATAACCAATGGGATTTAAGGTAGGGTTTCAGCTTGCTTTTAAATTGTGTTAGTGAAGAAAGGGAGGTCAGGTCACTGGGGAGAGAGTTCCAGGTTTTACCCGCGGTATCAGAGAACAAAGAGTCACCAGCCTTATTGTAGGTTTTACCTATTTGTACTAATATTTTATTAGATGAGCGTAGGGTCTTAAGGTTGTTGTAAGGGGTGATAAGGTTGGTAAGAATTGGAGTGTTAGTCGGCTGATACAGAATTTTGTAGGCAACCGTTAATTGTTTGAATAGAAGTAAATTTGGCAACTCTAGCCATCCTAGTTGTTCATAATTAGTACAGTGATGGGTTCTGAATATAGAGCCTGTTGCAAATCTAGCAATATTGTTGTAGGAGACAGCCAGTTTGTTCAAGTTGTTTTTGAGAGGTTAGTATATATAGGGGAGGTGTAGAGGAGGGTGGAGATTAAGTGGATCTGGGCAATAGTAGCCCTTGCTAGTGGGGTAAGAAAGGATTTGATTCTATAGAGGGAGCCTAGTTTTTTGTTGACTGTTTTTATGGTACTGTTAATGTGAGTATCAACGTTAAGGTTATTATCAAGTACCCCTAGTAGTTTTGTGGTAGAGTCAGGGGATATGATGGTTCCATTGTTTGATGTAACAGTAAAGTATAGTGGGGAGGCCCTACGGGTGGGAGTAAAAAGTAGGAGTTTGTTTTTTTTTGGGGTTCAAGATGAGACAATGGTGTAGTAACCATTCTTCTACTGTGTTAAACACATTTTGGGTGAGGGACTGAAGGTCTGATGGAGTGGGGACTGAGCATATTAATGTGGAGTCATCTGAGTATTGTATTGAGGTAGCTTGAGGAATTACAGAATGTAGGTCATTGATAAAAATAGAAAATAGAAGAGGTCCAAGTATACAGCCTTGGGGGACACCAAGTGCAATGGGGAGATGGGGAGATAAGTTGTTCTCCCACAGAACAGCCTGTTGATTATTGTTTAAGTAGGATTGAAACCATTGTATAACCAGTGCATCTAGAGATAGGTTTTTGAGTATGTTAATGAGAAGTTGGTGGTTAACCATATCGAAGGCTTTAGAGAGATCAATAAAGAGGGCTGAGGATAGAGTGATGTTATTGCGATTTTTGTTAATACAGTCAGAGAAGGATAAAATGGCAGTTGTAGTGCTGTGAAATGGCTTGAAGACATGTTGGCAGTTAGCTAATAATTTATCTATTAGGGTTTTAACAGTTGCCTATGAATGCATTTCTCCATGATTTTTGCCAGTAGAGATAGTATAGCAATAGGTCAATAGTTGGATAATTCTCTGGAGTTTCCACCTTTATGCAGGGAGATAATATGCGAGATCTTCCAAATAGAAGGAATAGTTCCCTCAGAGTTTGTTCTGTTAATCAGAATGGAGATGGGCTAGGCTATGGCTTTTGCAGCTTTTTGCAGATATTCTGCAGGTAGGAGATCAGCTGCGGGGGTGGTAGGTTTGAGTTTTAGAATAAGGGTGCAGATAAGGGATATATGGACAGGTTTGAGATGAAATGAGGGAGGTAAGGCAGCAGTAGAGGAAGTCGGAGATGAGCTGTCAGGAGTTAGCTGATTGGCAAGAGACTGAATGGTCTCAGTAAAGAATGTGTTAGAGGTACTGGCAATTTGCTTTGGACTATCTTGGTCAGTGCCTACTGGGGCGGTTGTGACAGAATGGCCTGGGTGTAAAAGTGTGTTGATCCCTGCCCAGAATTTTTGTGGTTTGTTTTGCTGGGTATGTTGGAGTTGAATATAATAGTTTCTTTTATCTGACAAAATGGCTTTTTTGTATAATTTCTTAGCTGCTTGAATTTTAAATGATCCTCTGGGATTTTAGTAGTAAGCCACTTGGCCCAGACTTTATTTCTGAGGAGCATTTTTTGTTTGGTTGCTTTTGAGAGCCAGGGGGCAGGTTTATTACTAGTTCTAATGGTCCTTTTTGGTGCATGGAAGTCTAGAATACCTAAGAAATTAGTATTAAAGTAGATTACTGCTTCCTCTAGAGGTAAGCTTTTGAGGGGTGACCAGTCACATGCTTTAAGTTCAGTTTAGAAGATGTCGGGGTTAAAATTTTTGTTGCTCCTTGTTGTTCTATAGGTGATTGGGTTAGGGATGTCAGTCTTAAATCTGATTATGAAGGTGAGTGCATGGTCGTTTATATCCTCAGGGAGAGTCCCTACTTCATAAGTTTGGTGATGTCTATTTATCAAAATCCAGTCTAGGGTGCTTTCATTGTTATTGAGTTTATTGGTCCTTGTGGGGGGAGCTAATAGTTTGAGTGAACCCATGTATGTTAATATGAGTAGAAGGCTGTTTAGAAGTACAGTTTTTCCAGTTGATATTAAAGTCACCAAGTACTATTGTTTCTTGGGGATAGTTGGTGGAAAGCCAACTTAGGATATTTTCTAGGGTGTTAGAGTTATTCCCTGGGGGAAGGTAGACAGCAATAATATAGATGGATTTGCAATTACTGAGCTGAATTTTGGAGATAAGTATTTCTTTATTACTTGTTAGAGGGGTTTAAAGTCAACAGAGGTCACCTGTAATCCATATTTGTATAGTATAGGTACTCCACCTCCCTTCTTAGATTTTCAGTCTAGTCTCATGATGCTGTACCCTGGTGGTATAAATTCATTATCTTGTATAGATGGTTTGAGCCAAGTTTCAGTGAGACACAAGATATCAAATGAATGCACATCCATGAGAGCATGTAGGTGGACAACCTTATTATTTATGCTCCTGATGTTAAGATGGGCTATCAATAGTGAGCTGGGAGGTCTGGTAAGAATTGAGTACTAATGGGGGTTGTGTTATATGGTCTTGACAGAGTTTGGCCCTGGATTGGGATGTATATCTCCATCTATTAAGGATTGGAGTTGAATTCTAAGTGTAAGTTGTAGATGTTTACATGTTAGGAACTGAGATTTCTTAGCTTTTGGCCTGTAGTATCTGATGTGAGTCAGTCTGTGATATTTTGCTGGTAGGTAGGCTATTGTGCTTGGTGTGTTTGAATGGCTTTGAGAGAGTGCTAATGGTGGAGTGGAGGTTTGCTTTGTTGGGTAAGAAAGGTTTATGTAGTGGAGATGTTCATAAAATGTAAGTAGATAAGATATAGAAAGAATAGGTATGAGGGAAGATATAAGTAGGATCTTCAGGTGTGGAGGGGTTGATATGAATAACATTATGGCAGAGTTGTATACAGGGTAAATATAAGGGTGAGTTAGGTAGTTTACTAAGATGAGACTTGGAAAAGTTGGTTCTGGCACTTTAAGGACTGGGATCTTATGATTGGTAGTTAGTATAGGGGTGTGGTTTGGGTGTATAAATGTAGGAGCACTGGGGGCAGTTGGGAATTGGGGGCAGGGTAGGGGAACAGAGTGAGCCCGCAGGGTGAACGGAGTGGGATAGAGCCAGTGAAGGAAGAGGACCCCAAGAACAATCAATGAAGAGCTGACTGCTGAGGTAAGGTGGAGATGGGTGTGGAGGAGAGTGAGTTATAGTGAAAATAGAGGATTGAGCAGGACTGGGATAACAAAGAAAAAGAAAAAGCAATGTGTCTGATAATTATATTTCAGAACAGTGAGATAGATTTACAAGGCAAATACTAAGAGAAGTATGCCATCTAGTGGACAAGGATAAAAATGCAAGTAGCTTTACAAGAGTGCTGTCAGGTCTGGGAGTAATGGAGGGTAAAAGGAGTTAGCTACAGAGACTACACATGGGTAGAAAGTTAAGGTTTAGGAGAAAAGAAGATTAGAGTAAGGCTGCTGGCTGTCCTGGCTGGGGAGCAGACTTCAATAACATGGAATTATATAATTCAAGTATATTATTTAATACAATAGTTATGAACACATAATAGATTGCAACTGTGAATGATTACTGGTAGGGAGAAGGAAAACACAACAGCAATTCAGAATACCTTACCTCCAGTGGGCGTGTCAGCCAGGTTAGACTTACAAAGTGTAAAAGTAATTGTATTCAATGTTTTAGATGTAAGTAAGCAGCACACATTTCACAGTTTCTGTTCAGTAACATAAACTTCCCCTGCATTTGTTGGAAACTGTATATTACTGCCATTTAATATTCTCAAACATTTTAAGGAGAATGATACAAAAGGCCTTACAGCCTACATGCCTGAGATAAGAGAAGAATGGACACTGTAGACAGATAAGACAGAGCTGCATTTCTGCAAACAATAGTTATAAATGGTTGTGTGATCACTCATTGAATTACATCTAAAATTAATATATGTACACACAACTCAGAAGTGTACAAGTGCAATATGTCTTGTTAAAACTGTGGGTGATTTTGGACTTGTATGCAGAATGATTTTAATTCCCTGCTGCAAAGCTGTTTCTGTAGCAAAGAGGGATGACACCCTTACTGTGTTCTGAAGGTTCATTGGTGTGAGAGTTCAAATCCAGACTTGGGTAAAAGTATTTCATGTGTACTAACATTCATTTTATAGATTTGTTTCCTTTTTTATTTTTAATGCCAGTATTTCCATGGTCTACAGTTTAGTGAAAAACAGGGGAAATGGATAAACACAATAAATGGCATGTAATATACTTCTTTGATAACCAATACATAAACAACACCTGTGAATTACCTGAGTGTGAATTACATCTGCTAAACACATGCAGCATATACTTGGTTCAAGTCCCACCTTTGTCTTTTAGGGATGAAACCTAATAAACACTGCTCACAAGGATAAAACCAGTTTAGCTTTGCTTCTCACATTTGCAAGATGCTTACTATCACACAAACCTCGAATAATGGCCCACACACAAAGCAGAAAGAACATCTGCAGACAGGATGCAGATAGTCTCGATTTCAAAAAGGATACATTGTTGCAATTTCTGCTTTCCATTGTGCAAACACGCTAAGTGGCATTGTGAGGAGGTTAGTAACCTTCCCTAACACCTGCTGGTCTAGAACATCTGCAGAGAGGAAGCAGACATTCAACGATTTCAGAATGGATACATTCTATCAAGTATGTGTGAGGTGGTTAACACACACAAGTGAACAGGAAAATATATAACTGTCATTGAACTATTCCTGTGTTAGGAGGTGTAAGTGTAGGGCTGCAATATAGATGGCCTGGGTTGTAATACAGAAAATTCCAAATAGTTTTGCTGTTGTTTCATTTCACTTTATATAACATATCACATAAAATTTTAAACATAATCATGCATAACAGTAAGTATGTATAGCAGTGGAGCTCATATGAATTATTTGTGTGACTGAGGGTATAACAAATACTGTTTTTCTGTAATTATAATTGTGCTATCTGGCCTTGGATGGCATTCAGACTTCAGTAAGACTCACACACATTTGAATGTATAGACTATGACCTTGTCAGCTCACAGACATACATGGTTAACCCCTCAATCTATCATGTGTTTTTATATATAATTCAACAGTATGCCTGAGAAGCACTTCTGTTACAAGTATGGAATGTCACCACTGTGGAAGAAAAGGTTTTGTCTGTGATGTATAGGTCTGAATCCCACACTGTAAAAACATTAACTTTCCACATTCCAAAATTGCTTTCCTCTTTTTTTAATTTCTCCAAATATTTTGGGTTTCTAATACAATGAGGGGAATGGACCTCATTCATAAGTCAAAGTATGATTAAAATTCATGAAATTGGTATTGTTTACTCTTTGATGTCAGCCAAAGGTGCTCTTTGCAACACCTGCAATGTGCCCAGTAATGACTCCTTCTGCAATTCGTATGGAGCTACATATATTGGTAGCGTATTTAAATATGATTGTAGACTCTTTTTTATAAGACCCATTGCTCCTACTACTAGTGGAACTATCTGGGTAGCTTTCTGCTGTGGTACCTTTCCTCTCTGTTTGGCAATGTTGCGTTCAATTTAGCATCATGCAAACATGGTTGGCATCATTGCTTGGTTTGTGCACTGCCAGTAAAAGTGATAACATGCATTGGCAGAAAATCATTCTTAGCTATTGCTGTTCTCCCTGGTTGGATATGCCTGGTGGTAGAAGGGAAGGTACTCAATTTAAGGCACAGAAATGGGATGTCAAGGAGTCCAGAATTTTCAGTGGACTCCTTGTAAACACCACAGCCATTGGCTTTTGCACAGGGACTATACCCACTCCCAGTACAAGTCTGTGGCTTAGAATAGTCTGGCCAAGGCTGTCTTCCAGTGTGACTGGCATGTTTTACAGCACAGGGATGTAGGCAAACCCCAATGGCTCAGCCTGCCTCCACTCCACTAGCTCTGGCACTGATGCTCAACATACTTGAGATCCAACCTGGCTGCACTGCTTCTGCTGCCCTTGAATTACCTGTGCCCTCAGGTAACACCACCCTGGCAGCTGGTGCTGTGGTACCTTCCAGCAGTACTGACAGAGGTGGGGATTTTATCACCCACCAGAAGATGCCAGTGTTGGTGGGCAGGGTCTTGCAGAGCACCATTGGTGTACTCCTGCACTGAATGGAGAGGCTGCTCTCCCTTGTGGTCCATAGGAGAAGATGTCAAGTACTCCAACAGCCAGCAGAGTAAGGGGACAGCGATGACAGTAATGTGGGTGAGGAATAGATTATCACTGCCCCCATATTTGATGGGCATGGGCATCTGTTGTCCTCTCCCTAACCCCAATCATGGGGTTCCCCAACATTTTGTGTCCCTCACGGTCCCTATGTCTTATCTTGTTTGTCCTGTTTGTTTGCATCGGCTTCCTCACCTACCCTAGTTACCTGACCAAGAAATACCTACATCCCTTACCCAACATTTCTCTCTTACTGAAGTAAAAATCAAAAAATGGGTACGTGTCCTACAAAAAAAAAAAAACAATTGTTCCATACATAGCTCTCAACTTTGCACACATCTTCTTGATACACTTGATTTGGTCCAATAGGCTCTACAACATGATTATGTTGTTGTCACCCCTCTGTTGAAGTGCCAGTCCAAATTCAGCCAATATTCAATACATATACAGGTGCATTTGGAACTACCGCCCCTTTAGCCTAATGAGCCTGGTCTGCAAGGCCGTGGAACATATCATCATGGAACTTATAAACAAAGACATTGGTAATCTCCGAACTCTGGACCCCACCCAGTTTGGGTTTGTAAAAGGCAGATCATGTCTCCTAAACCTGATAGACTTCTTTGAATCAGTCACTAAAGCCGTAGACGAAGGTAAGGCGGTTCACACAGCCTATCTAGATCTCGCCAAGGCTTTTGATACCATCCCCCAGTCTGGAATTATAGATAAACTCACTAAACTACGTATAAATCCCTATGTCACAAGATGGCTTGCCAACTGGCTCACTGACAGAACCCACACTGTGAAAGTAGCAGACTCCAAGTCCGACTTCAGACCAGTAACAAGTGGAGTACCACAGGGTTCAGTCCTGGGTCTTCTCCTGTTTGGTATCTACTTTTCTGAAGTACAGGCTAACACAGAAGGTCTTTGGCTAATGAAGTTCACAGATGACTGCAAACTAGGAGCCATAATCAAAACTCCTAATGATGTGGACATCCTACAAAAGAGCCTCACTGAGACAAATGCCTGGCATCAAAGCCATGGCCTCAAGCTCAATGCCAAAAAGTGCATTGTCATCCCTTTTGGTAAAAGCTCTGTACCCATGAGCTACCACATAAGTGGTAGTCTATTTAACACTGAAAGTGTAATAAGAGACCTTGGGACACAGGTGGACAGTAGTCTTTCCTTTGATAATCACATTGCCACAGTAGTCAGGAAATCCTTCTACGTGGCACACCTCATCACAAAAGGTTTCTTATCCAGGGAAAAAGAGGTCATTGTTCCCCTCTACTCATCACTCATTAGACCCATTATAGAGTACAATGCCCCTTTTGCTATGTACCTCACAAGACATCTACAACAACTGGACAGGCTGCAGAAATACCTCAGAAAGAGGATTACTGGCCTCAAACAGATGTCCTACGCAGACCATCTAAAAAAACTCCAGCTTTACTCCGTCACATAAATCCTACTCAGAGGCAATCTCTGCCTAACATACAAAGCTATGTCAAACCCAGAGCTGTTGGACATGCTCCACTTAAAGAAATCCCAATCCCTCAGAGCTACATGCTCTAGGGACCTAAACCTTGTCACCACAATAAACAGAACATGCTGGAGGGATAGATTCCTGTTCCAGAGACTTCCCATACTCTGAAACAAACTACCTATCTATAGCAAACAAAGCTCATCATTAGCACTCTTCAAGAAAAATCTTGATGATTGGATGGGAAATAGGAAATTCACCTCAGGAATCACCTCTGGAGCTCTGCTCGACAGGGGCACAGGAAAATAATTTTCTTGGGTGGTGAAAGCCAGGGTACCTTTTTGGCTAGGCTTATATATCCCCTAGGGCCAATAGCCTAGTACCTACCTATGAACCTATTATACTGCTGAAGACATGGATAGCTATGGCTCTTTCTTACCTCCCTACTGCATATTCCTATATAACGTTCCCTTTGTTCTTCCCCCTGCTTGACCCCCATTTCACCACTTTACTATCTACCCCATTTTTAACACCTTTAATCTGGTCAAAAAATAGAATCACCCACAACACACATCAGTAAAAAAAACAAAACAATGAAGCCTTTCACTTTTTGGCCTCTGTGTTTGCATGAAGCTTGGCATCATAGACCAATTTAAACTGATGGTGGATGGGTCTTCATTGGTGCTGTCACCTCCAAACAATGGTGCCTAACCACACTGCTGTAAGGTAAAACACAGTGGATGTAGAATAAAGAATTATTTATTTACATTATCAAAACATAAATATTTGATATACCTGGATTCAAACCCTACATCATCTGGGATCAAAAAATGATCCCTTGCATTTTTGGTGGAAACATTAGTCAGAAAGTGCCACATACCTACTCAAAGCCTTGTAGTGTATCACTGTAAAACTGATAATCTCTCGATAGTCAACCACTACGTAGCTCTATACTTGTAAGATGGAACCTGCCACTGCTAAAAGAGAATACCTATCTATCAAAGGAAGCTGTATCCCCCCCCCCTCCCAACACATCTGCATTGCTCACTCCCCTCCCCTTCCCTGTTATCCAAGCCAAACCTACAAATATAGGTCAGGACTTGTGGCGCCATTTTTTAAATATCATCTTCCCAAGCAGAACAACCCCTCGGTCATCTGCATGGTGTGCTGTCCGCAAGTGTGCTTTTACTGCATTTCTGTGTTTATCTGTGCATTTTAGCATAAGATTGATAGGTATAGTAGATATCAGAGCAGGCACTGTATGGAATGAACTGCAAATGCACTGATGTTAGGTTAAGTGGTATTTCATCTAATGTCTTGTGCGTATGTGCTATCTGTATTGACGGTACCTTTATTAATATGTTATTTATGCTGACTGTATGAGTTTGAAAATACTTGCATGTATATTTGAGTTGCCCATCATTTAATGCTCAGATTGATTTACTAGAGCGTCACTAACCAAGGTCTGGGGCCAGTCACGCCACTATCTTGTCTGCTAGACAACAAATATCACTATTGAACGATAAATGAAGAGCAAACAAGGGTTTCACCCACAATAGCTACACTATAGATCACCCAGCACAAAAGTCTTAAACTTGGCTAAACATACTTAAATGTACCCAGGTGCAGAGCACTGACATGGAAAGTAGGTTCCCTACAGTTTATTTCCAAGCAAACATGCTTCAAGTTATTATAGGGCTTTGTTCCTTTAATTACACACTAAAACAGGAGTAGAAATTAAACAGACAGGCACGGGGCTTATTTCCGGGCAACCACGCTCTAATTTATCATAGGGCTTTGTTCCTTTAAGTACATGCTACAACAGGGGTAGACTTTAAACACACAGGCACGGAGCTCTCTGTGTTATTGCGCTGCAAAAGCTGGCTTCTCGGCAACGTTAAAGGTGTTGAAATTAAATGAAATCCAAATGCTAAAATTGAGCTCTTAGAAAGTTAAATGTTAGAAACTAAGCAAATGCACAGTACTGACACCAGTAACAGTACTGTATTCATAGCCTCAAATATTCTAACTGCTGCAGAAGAAATACAGATTAACGCTGATATTTCAGCTTTTTCTACACTGAATTTGTTGGCATTCTCGACTATGTTACTATGCCATAGTTTCACTTTTAAGCCTACACATATTTATCATCAGCAAGGAACAGTTAGGCAAGTAGAATAGAAGCACCTGTACGGATATCCTAGCATTCCAATATACATGAAAGATATTACAGTGTATATCAACTAAGTTGCTGTAGATATTGTACAAGCTGATTTTTCTGTGTTAGTTTTTCACCTAAATACATGCTTTTTAAGTAAGAACATTGGAAGGTGATTTTTCTGTATTAGTTTTCACCTAAATACGTGCTATTTTAAGTAAGAACATTGGAAGGTGATTACAGTTGTTTATCCTATTGTAAGAGGCTCGAAGGCAGGGTTTCTTGAGTCTAACAATTGTATACCTGAGATAGAATTATATTGCTTACCAGATATCACTCAGCCACTCGCCTGTACTCCACCCCACCAGCATTTATCCTGTTCCTGCTAAGATTTTAACCAAGCAGCCAATGTACAATTTTTCTCTCTTTTTCTTTCTTCCAGCCTGAAAGCCTTGCACTGTGACACGGGCTGTCTCCCCACCTGTAATCTAGTAACCTAAAAGACCACCCAACTGAACTCAAAGAAAACCCAATCTGAACACCTAAACTTGGACTACCTAGATGTGCTTCCTTCAACCTCACAGTGTATGTGATAGCCTACAATTAAGTAATTGAAATATTTAACACTGAATTTTTTTTTCTAAACCCACTGTAAGGGCCAGCACACCCACGGAACTACCCCGAGGCCATCCATCTGTTTTTATATTCCTCCTTACTTCCAAACTAGTTAATGTGAATCTGTGTTGTTCACTACTAAGGCCACTAGATGGCAGCAGAACTTAGAACATGAAAAGCTCCTACTATTTCACCAATTTAGCTGTTAAAACCAATTCCAGCGATCCTAATCCTGAGTATAATAACTAAGTAATCCCCCCTAAAAAGGGGACAAGAAGGAATTACCTTCTGACATAAAGGCAGACAGGCATAAAGCTAGATAATCTAACCTAATATAATTATAACTTTCAATACAGTATTGATTCCAGGAAAGTGCCTTAAAGTACAATGACTTTATCCTCTGTAAACTAGACAAAGAAGAGGACACCCCTTGCAGTTTTGGTGGAAACACTAGTCAGAAAGTGCCATGTACCTACTCAAAGCCTTGTAGTGTATCACTGTAAAACTGATAATCTCTCAATAGTCAACCACTACGTAGCGCTACCCACTCCGTTCGCCCTGCGGGCTCACTCTGCTCCCCTACCCTACCCCCAATTCCCACCCACCCCAGCATCTCTACATTTGAACCCACTAAACCATACCCACAGATAACTTAACCTATCACACTTCAGCCCACATAGTCACTCTAACTCCCACACCCCTAGCAATCTACAATTCACCAGCCACTTTCAAAAAACACATACTTTCATATCATTTCTTTCCCTCCCTCCACCTCACCAAACTACTATCCTTAAGTGAAACAAAACGAAAATCTGTTTAGCTTGTCTTCTGCTCACACTCATAATACTAACTAACCTCACATCAATCCACCATACCACTACTGTACCAAGCTACCAACCAACATACACACTATTGCACACACACACTCATACTTTCCCATTAGTGCTACACTTTCCAAAGGCAGCCAAACGCTACACATATATAAAGTCCAGATAACAACTACCAACAAACTATCAGATGTACACCACATAAAAATAACATATAAAACAAAACACACATTACTAATTGCAAAAAAAAAAACTGCTCATATCAGGAGACATACACCCTAACCCAGGGCCAAACAATACCTTACTCCCACCTAGACATAAATCAGACCTACTTATCATTAACATCAATATTAGAAGCATAACGAGCAAACTCCCTGACCTACATGCATTTATAAGGCATCACTCCCCAGACATAGTTACCATTGCAGAAACCTGGTTAAAACCCAATATACAGAATGAAGAAATTCTCCCTCCAGGTTATAACATATTAAGGCATGATAGAACAGGTAGAAAGGGAGGAGGAGTAGCCATATTATTTAAAAACACACTCAACATAAAAACCCTCAAAACCTCTATTCCTTTATTTCAAAATGCCAAAACCTTACTCTCAACATTATTCATTAATAATACCAAAAAAAAATCAACATTATCTGCTGCTACATTTCACCAGGCAATAACTCTCCCAACATAGAAGAGATCCTACATTAGATCTCCGATAAGCTACTGCAGGAAACTATTCTGTTAGGCGATCTAAATACAGACTGGTTAGCCTGTAGCAATAATATCCCTGCAAACCATATAAATCTCTATGGATTTACACAGCTCATCCAGGAACCAACTAGAATAGATACAAAATCCAATAAGCAATCAATCCTAGACTGGACACTAGTCAGCTGCCCTAAACAAAAATATCTCACAGGATGTCTTCCAGAGAGCCTAAGTGACCACCACCACACCTTCCTACAATGAAGGTACACAAATCACACCAATCCCACAATATTTAGACAAGTTAGGGATGAAAGCAATCTGAACATAGAGAATCTCAACCATATCCTAAAACACTGTAAATAGGACCCCCTACTAACATTAAACTTAGACCAAGCAGTAGAATACTTTGATAACACATCTATCAATGTCCTCAATTCAATAGCACCCATTAGAAGAATCAAAGTAAAAACTAACTACACCCCATGGCTAAGCAGAGACACAAGAGCCCTTCTAAAAGCCAGGGATAAGTCTCGAAAAGCATGGAAAAGAGATAAGACAAACTCATCCAAGCAGAACTACCAAAAACTAAGAAACAAAGCCAAAAAACAAACCCTACTCGGTAAACAAAACTACTTCCTTAATGTCCAAAATAAACACAAGAAAACCCCCCAAAAGTTCTGGCACGCCATCAACTCACTACTTAAACCAGGTAAAACATCCACTCCAACCCCGACCACCATCAATAATACTACAGACATTGCCTCCCAATTGAACCACCATTTCACTAAAACCATCTTATCCCAGTCTATGCAACTCTCCAATAACAACCAGCCCCACACCCCAATCCAACCCCCCCAATAATACCCCATCCTTTATCCTCTCACCTGTTCCTACTGCCACAATCAAAAACTGCTACAAAAACTTAAACCTACCACTCTTGCTGCAGACAACCTACCAGCAAATTTCCTAAAAATAACAGCTGAGACACTGTCCTACCCTGTATCCATTTTTATCAATCGCTCCATTCAGGAATCCTACATCCCACAGTTATGGAAAGTATAATACATTCTCCCCGTTCATAAAGGTGATAACTCTTATGGCTTTTCCAGCTAACTTACCATCCTTATCTAAAATACTTGAAAGATGTACACACTCTCAAGTGATGCAATTCTTGAACTCTAACAATCTCCTCTCCACCACACAGCACGGCTTCCGACAACACCACAGCACCACTACGGCCCTCCTGTCTTTTCACAAACACAATTAACCAATGCAGAAATAACAACAACTACATCTCAGCAATATTCTTAGATCTTTCCAAGGCATTTGACATGGTATCCCACCCCTTACTTCTTGACTCACTGTCCTCCCTATACTTTGCCCCACCTACCATAGCATGGTTTAAAAGCTATCTAAGAGACAGACAACAGTCTGTACAATGGCAAGACAAACTATCTCCCCTACTCCCAAACACTGTAGGAGTCCCACAAGGTTCAATATTGGGACCATTACTCTTCACCATATTTACTAACAACCTACATAGCTCCTCCCAACATGCCACTTTAATACAATATGCAGATAACTTTACTCTCATCTGTTCAGCACCATCCCTCACTACCCTGCAAAAACTTACCCAGGAATCATTTACCTCAGTAGAAAGCTGGATCACCCAGATCCAACTCATACTCAATCCCAATAAGACCAAGCTACTCTTATTTGCTCCTAACAAAACTAAAACCACCCAACCCCCTTTTTCAATCACATCCAGAAATGGCACTAACATCTCCCCCACTGACAGCACCAAACTACTAGGAGTTACAATTGACAATAAACTGCTATTTGACACCCATATATCACAAACAATCCAAAAAGTACATAAACAAAAATGGGCACCTTATACAGACATAAAAAATTCCTATCTGATTATGCACGTATCACGCTTGCCCAAACTCACCTACTTTCTACACTTATGTATGCTGCGCCTATCCTTACCCACCCAAGAAAACAAAACTTTGAAAATCTTGAGTCCTGCTTCAATAAAATTGCCAGATTTGCTAACAACTGTTCCTTTAAAACCCATCATTGTCAGGCACTACAAGAACTGAAATGGTTAGAACTCCCCCAACTAATTAACTATCATCAACTGATACTTGCCTACAATATCATAAACCACCCTGACAAAACTCCATCTCTAAACAAACTCCTAACCAGGTACACAGCACACCGCTCACTTCACTCCTCAGAAAAATCTCTCCTCTGTATCTCAAAAGCCAATAACTCTGCAGGAAAAGGTCTTTTCTCCCACAACATTGCCAGAAACTGGAACAAGCTCCTCACCTCCCTGACCTCAGCTCCTTCAACTCCACTGTTCAAAAATTCTCTCAAGACACACCTATTAAATTCCTGGCTGCGCCCATGCATCACTTAAGACCATGTCCAAAAACTGCATAAAATTAGGTAGATGCAATCTCCTGTTGTTTCCCATACACTCAGGAACTCCCTCTGCATCAATATTTAATGCGGTCTCCTGTTGTTCTGTAACAAGTTTTCAGGAACTCCCACTGCTATAAATACCCCTACTCTTGGAGTCAATTTCTTAACTCTTGTCTTCTCACCAGTAAAGGTAGCATTGACCAGCTATCTGCTTGTTTTTTCTTTTGTTACACTGAAAAAAAACATGCTTATTTTAAGTGTAAGTTGTTGCAAAAACATGTTTATTCTACGGTTTAAGTTGTTGTAGAGCTTTTTCTACAATTAAATGTGTAAAAATAATTCTTTATAATCAATCTTAAATATTCTAGTTAAGCATTGTAGAGCTCTTACTAAATCATACGTTTTGCTACTTCTGTATAAGAATTTGGAGCTTTTCTCCCTGGGCCTCCGCTGTAAATGGACACTAGTCCAGTTGGATTATCCTGGTTAACAAATGAAAAATAAATAAATAAATAAAAATAAAAGAAATATCTCAGTGCTCTTACCACTGCTGCCACAGAGTAAGTCAAGCAGCAGGTGTGTTTCTTACACTCAGTACTATGCAAAGTGCTGACTCCTTCAATTCTCTGCTTAGCATGTTTGCATGGAGGTAAGCAAAGCAAAATGTGTATCTCGCATGCATAAATAGCTATGATCGGGCAAACCAGCCGCTCGCTGGTGTGCTGTGGAAAGTTCTGCTTAGAACGTATTACTTACATTTACTGTCCATTTACTCTGCATGCCATAAAGCTAGATGTACAAACACAAGTAAAGGGATGACACTTCTTAAGGGGCACATATTTGTACTGCAGCAAATTGTTATCTTCACCCGTGCACTTCAAACATAGTTTCTCAGTACTTATTCACAAATATATCAATACACTACAATTACACTAAATTTCAAATGATTTCTTATATACCATGTACATCTTTATAATGACAATACACATTCAGATTTTCAAATACTTGTAGTAATGAGGAGAGCTGTTTACAAATAGTTTGCAAACCTGTCTTTTTAAGGTATACCTGTACATTGGAAACACAACAGTAAATGCTAAACTTTGCACACTCATCAGTGTGGTAGCATGCGGATAATTAATATTGTGACACTTGCACATGGCTAGCTAATCATTTCAGACAGACATCCCAATATCTTCTCAAACATCCAGTGCTAAAGTCATACACTATAAATTGTCCTGCAGTCTGGTAAAAGTCAGACTTGTGCTGTGGTGCTCGCATTAAGTACTAAGTTATCTAGTTTTTGTACTTAGGTAGGGGTTCTAATCTCACTACAGTCAACTGGTCTATTGTGTGTGTCTCTGTCTATCTAGTCAGAAGACCATAATTGAGTGTCCTGCAGTCATCACTACAGTTCCATAGAGTACCAATATTTTGACAGGTGGACATGCCTACACATCTATTTCATGCAGGCCATACAACATCTTCTCAAAACATCCAGTGTTGATGTCATCCACTGTAAATGGTCCTGCAGCCTTGTAAAAGTCAGACTTGTGCTGTGGTACGTGTGTTAAGTACTGAGTTCTCTGGCCTGTATACTTAGGTAGGTAGGGTAATCTCACTGCAGTCAACTGGTCTGTTTTGTGTGTGTGTGTGTGTGTGTGTGTGTGTGTGTGTGTGTGTGTGTGTGTGTGTGTGTGTGTGTGCCTGTCTGTCTAATCAGAAGAACATAATTGCTTATCCTGCTGTCATCACTACAATCCCACAGAGGAGCAATATTTTGACAGTTGGACATGTCTACACATACATTTCATGCAGGCCTCACATCTTTTATCAAGCATCCAGTGATGATGTCATCCACTATAAAGTCATAAAAAGTCAGACTTCTGCTGGGGCACGTGTGTTAAATACAGAGATCTCAATACCATGTAGTTAGGTAGGGGTTCTGTTTTCACTGCAGTCAACTGGTGTGGGATGCTGCTACTACCATCCTCCTCAAACCAGCCAGTGCTGATATAATCAACTATAAAGTATTCTCCGATGCTATAAAAGCTAGAATTGTGTTCTGGTGCTTATGTTAAACAATATGCTCTGTAAATAGGTAGCTTTAGAATGATATGTGAGTCCACATCTATTATTGACACTCCTCAAAACATCTTCTTGTAGCATAGAATAATTATGTCATCCTGTGTATAAGCACTCTGACAGTATTCAAGACAAACATGCTGTGACAGTAACATTAACTACTGGGCTTGCAATGTGCTTTAACTACACATATAGGTGTCCTAATCTGACATCAAGCTAATTGCATGTCTATATATACAACTATCACTTATGAGACAATTTTACACAGAGATGTGACTCCACATCCATGCCCTACAGAGCTCTCAACATGTTCTCCTCAGCATACAATAATATTATACTCCATAAAGTGTAATGTGACAGTGTTAGAGTCAGACATATGTGGTATTGCTACTGTGACATTGCATGGTATTTATACTCTATGCCTACATATGTGTAATGTTCCTATCAGGCCAAGTCTACCGCTGTGTGTTTGGTTGTTGGTACATTATGGTCTTTTTGTGATCTTTGGAATACCTCTTCATCTCACTACCACTTGGGGTACATTTCACTTAGCCCCACACACAATCCCTTGTCCTCTGGCCACATGACATTCTTCCTGCAGAGCAGTAAAGGATGCCCTCATGTCAAATATGCATTATGCACATCATAGGTTCATAGGTGTGTACTAGGCTAATGGCCGTGGAGCCTTTACAAGCCTATCCCATACAATTACCCTGGCATCATGCCACCCAACATTAGTTCCCAGTGCTTCTGTCAAGTAGAGCCATTGGAGTGATCACTAAAATGAATTTTCTATTTCCCATCCACTCATCAAGATTTCTCTTGAAGAGGGCCAATGAGGTGCTCAGTTTGACATGTATGGGAAGTCTATTCCATAGCATGGACAGTCTCTTGGTTATGAACCTGTCCCTCCAGCATATTCTGTTGATTGTAGTAATGAGGTTGAGGTCTCTGGAGCATGTGGTGTGGAGGAATTGAGATTTCTTTAGATGTAGCATTTCTAACAGAGCTGGGTCAGACATGGCTTTATATGTCAAGCAGAGATCGCTTCTAAGTAGGCGATATGAGACAGAGAATAGTTGAAGTTTTTTGAGTCTGTCCATATAGGACACGTGTTTAAGGCATAGGATCATCTTTGTGAGGTACTTTTGTGGCCTCTCTAGTTGTTACAGGTGTCTAGTAAGGTACATGCCAAATGGGGCATTGTACTTGATGAAGAGTAGAGGGACACAATGACCTCCTTCTTCCTGGATGCAAAACCCTTAGTAATGAGATGCACCACATAGAAGGACTTTCTGACCACAGTGGCAATGTGGTGGTCAAAAGAGAGGTTGCTGTCAACTTGTGTTCCCAGATCTCTTATAACTCCTTCTGTGTTCAGTGGACTACCATTGATGTGGTAATTCATGGGAACCAAGTTTTTTCCAAAGAGGATGATGACACATTTTTTGGCATTGAGCTTAAGGCCATGGTTCTGACATCAGTCATTGGTCTCAGTGAGGCCTTTTTGTAGGATGTCAACATCACTTTGGGAGTTAATAATAGCTCCCAACTTGCAATCATCTACGAACATTGTCAGCCAGAATCCCTTCATGTTGGCCCGGACTTCAGAAAAGTAGATACCAAACAGAAGAAGACCCAGGACCGAACCCTGTGGGACTCCACTCATGACTAGTCAGCAGTCTGACTTGGAGTCAGCTACTTTCACATTGTGGGTTCTATCTGTGAGCCAGTTTGCAACCCACCTAGTGATATAGGGGTTGATGCCTAGCTTAGTGAATTTTTCTGTGATTCCTGAGTGGGGAATGATATCAAAGGCCTTGGCCAGAACAAGGAAGGCTGTGTGATCCACCTTTCCTTCATCCGCAGCTCTAGTGACTTACTCAGAGAAGTCGACCAGATTGAGCAGGCATGATCTACCCTTCACAAAACCAAACTGTGTGTGATCCAGAGTTTGGAGATTCCCTATATCCTTGTTTATTAGGTCCATGGTGATGCATTCTATAACTTTGCATATCAAATCTAATGGAGCAATAGTTCCCAGGGTCTATAGTCGCTCCTCCTTTGTGGAGAGGGATGACTGTGGCAGTGCTCCATTCAGTAGGGGCAAAGCCTAAGGTGAGGCTGTGATTGAACAGGGAACACTGGTGTGGTGCCAGTTCACTCTGTAGTTCATGTAGAACACAGCCAGGGATATTGTCAGGTCCCATAGAAGCAGTGTCCTTCCATTAGCCTATGCAAGCCATCCCCAGATCACTGCATGTGTGACTGCTAGTTCTGTCATGGTATGGTGCATGTCACATATGGACAGTGGCAGACTATAATGCAATCCAACAAATATACACATACTCACAATAGTCTTACAATTTACATATAGGCATTGTTACTTTCATTTTATAATAATCGTTAGGACTTCATGTAATGTTGGCCAGTAGCCTGTGTCCTATGACCCTATGAACATTTGACATGTCAATGTTGCTGCATTGACATATACCATATTGAGGTGTGGATGTACAATATGACTACAAGAAGGTATTACACTCTGTGATGTGTGCTAATGTACTGATTGCCATTGCTTCCATTGCATTACATGCTCTTTCTATAACAGCTGTAGTAAAATGCACCCTGAGAACTGTTGACATCGGTTCATAGTTTCATAGGAGGTTACTTGGTTAGTAGTCCTACAGACCTTACAAGCCTAAGCATGTTCATCACAAGTAGCACCAATTGTCCTTATTAGGTGGACATAATTCTCAGAGTGAGTCTATGGTCAACACCAACTATCCCTGTTCATGAGGGACATGAGTGCTATCCTCAGTATGAATTTGTGGACCCCTGTCCATTTGTCTAGGTTGCCCTTGAATAGTGTTAATGAGGAGCTCTGCTTCGTGTGATGGGGAAGTTTATTCCAGAGGAGGGGTAGTCTGTGGGGGATAAATTAGTCTCTCAGCCATGTTCTGTTAATGTCACAGGCTAGGTTAAGATCCTTAGAGTGGGTGACTCTTGTGCCAATAGATTTGCAGATGTGCAGCGGTTCCATCAGGGCAGGTCAGAGCCTGCCCTATAGACCAGGCACAAGGCACAGCTCAGAAGCCAATACGATACAGAGTATAGTGACAGAGCTTTTAGTCTATCCACATATGACAGGGTTTGGAGGCCCTGTATTTTCTTGTGAGAAACCCCTGTGGTCTCTCCAGCTACTGCAGGTGTCTGGTGAGGTCATGCAAAGGGAGCATTGTACTGTATTAATGTTCTGCTGAGGGACAAGTGCAGTGGTGTTATAACATCTTCAGATGTGGATTTGATGCCCTTCCTTATGAGGTGCAGATGTGGATTTGATGCCCTTCCTTATGAGGTGCAGATGTGGATTTGATGCCCTTCCTTATGAGGTGCATGACGTAGAAGGCCTTCCTTACCACTGTGGAAACTTGTTGTCAATAGATTGCTTATTAAGCAACCTGGGATGTTATCTAATACCAGTCAGGTTGTGCTTTTAGCCTTGGAGAGTGCAGATATGATCTGATCTCTAGAGATACTTGGCAAAGGATTGTTGTCAGGCATGCTTTAGAATATGGCGTGTGGGTCCAGGGGGTTGAATTTTTCACCAAATCTGTCAGCTAACAGGTTGTCAATTTCTTTCAGTGCAGCTTTGTGTTTTGACTCCCAGCATTAAGCAGCAGAATGTTGAGTATGCCTCCAGTGGATTTTTTTTATGTCAGAATTTTTGTTACTTTGACATTGCCTAAAAAAGGCAGTATTGGGGAGGTAAGTGCCTTTGCTAGTATCCAACAGCCTAGAGAACACAGTGCTGACCATCTCTAGCAAAGTTGCATGGCCTGTCAGCCATCTCATTCTAGGCTGAGCGATACTGGATCCTCCTGGATTGACATCAGAAGCTAAGCCAGTTGTTGATTTTGAGCATTTCTTGTTTATATTGTGATATCATATTGTACGTATATATTCACTGTGTAGTCCGTACTGTATCATATTGATATGTGATTAATGTACATGCTACACCTGTCTTCATTGACATGTCCTCATCTATGATACATTACCATGTTTTGCCTGTTATCTTTCCCTGTCTTCATTCTTACAAGTCATCTGTGTGTTGTCATGCAATGCAAACACTTCCCCCGACTGTTTATGTATAATGCAGTCTAC
Source organism: Protopterus annectens (assembly GCF_019279795.1). NCBI lineage: Eukaryota > Metazoa > Chordata > Ceratodontiformes > Protopteridae > Protopterus > Protopterus annectens. Next base: position 748,481,439 of record NC_056736.1, read on the forward strand.
GTACCCGTACTAATCATTTACACAACATTGTGTTCAGTATGCCTGCAACAGGTGTCCACAATACTCTGCAATGTATACACTGTCATGTAATGTGCTGGAAATATATAGATTGCTGTATTAATAACCCTGGTAATCATTGTGGCATTTCACGCAAACATGCAGACCTAGTTTGCCCGTAGGTAAACAGGTTTACATGGCTAGCAGCAGTGTTGCCGGCCAGGAAACTGTGTAAGGCAACACAGACAGTAGCAGACATTTGTTTACATTTAAATGCAGTGCGTGGCATGAATATGTAATTAGTGTTGTTACCAATTGCACAAACACATAAACTCCACATAGACTTTGCAGTAAGCCTTCACAGAGTTTTCTTTTCATTTGTCAACTAAAATTCATTTTCAGCAATTCAACTGTCAGTACATCCCTCACTTAACCCCAGCTGACCTAATGACTTCTATATTTATTAGATGCCTTAATGTAATGGCCCTATCACCTAAGGTACTGTGAACTGGCCAGTGTATGCAAGCCCAGACATGTACAGACCCAGCTGACTAATAGTATAAGAAACTTTTTTTTATAGTCATCATCACTGACTAGTCATTAGGCATTGTGGTGATTTAGTGATAACATTCCCTACCTTACAGTGCAACGGGTACAGAGTTCAGTCAATCAATGACCCCTAGTCACAGCCTGTGTGCACTTATTCATGTTGTCTCCATGTTGATGTGGACTTTTTTCAGACACTCCCATCTAGTAAAAACATGCTGTTGTATTTGTTGCAGTAACCTGTACATAGATTTGTTGTGATTAGGCTTCTTTTTGCGGCATTGGTCATGACTGAGAAGGCTCTGAAAAGGAACATTTCCATTACGCAAGTAACAGATAAGTAGATAAAATACATGGATGTCACAGTTAGTCTGTTCTTCGCATTAATTAGACTCATTTCTTTCCCTTCACATTTGTTGCTGTTTTGACTATTCATTGTATTGAACTCCTGATTTCACTTTATATTTCTGTAAAAGATTTATGAAATCGTTTGGTGTCATGCAGTTGTCATTCTCTGTGTTTGGTTTAATACTCCGTAATTGTAGGGGTTATTGTACCTACTATGTACATTCCTCTTGTGTTTGTAGTGGAGCGTCTTCTCCCAGTGGATTATCTGAAAATGGGTCTTTCTGATGTATTTTCCAGTTAGTAGATGTAAATAAATACAGAAAGAAAGAAAGAAACTGCTTGTTCTGCTCTTCATTCAACTCCTCACCATTTCCTTACCTCTGTGACATACACGTTGATATATACTTCTCAGTCTTTTTCCCAAATTCATCAAAAATATTACAGTGAAAATTAATGTGACTGACTTTTGTCCCCTTACTAGTCATAATGCTACTGTCATTAATCCCCATGTAATTCATAGGTAAGTACTGAGCTAGCTGCCCTTGAGGGGCATTTTAACCCTAGCCAAGTTCTTTTCTAAAGGTGAGAATCAAACTCTGTACCTTCTGTCTGTAAGGTAAACACTTTAACCAATATCAATCCCCAACACAGTTGGTGTAACCATTTTTCACTTTGGTGAAATGTTGCTCTGTTGTTCCTGAGAACTTTTTGCTGAATTCCTCAAGACCTGAATAAGGTCAAGTGCCCACTTCTTCTTCTTCTCCTGGCTTTTCCCGGTTAGGGGTCGCCACAATAGGGTTGCCATATAGCACAGTCTTCCCCTTCTGCGGTCCCCTTTATGGATCTCACTAAGGAACCGCAGTTGCCTTTGTGGCAGGAAAGTTTTTCTATGACCCAGGATGTCAGTTGTGACATGCATAGTTTGCTGCTCCACAGCCATCCAGGGACTACGGGTCGGCAGGCTGAGCCACTTAGGGGAGGGGTGACCCCTGTCCTAGACATGCACTACTCTTCAGGTGGACCAGCCTTCCAACTGATGGAGAAGGCGTTCGCTGCTGCTGGTGATACCGGACTGTCTATACCTCCGCCCTCCTCTGGTACACTGGTTTCACAAGTCGCACCTAGCGGACACCAGGTGCAAGGGCCGCAGGACATATTCCCTCAGGAATCCCCTTTTCTGCTGTCTTCTCCAGCTTCTCCCACTGAGGAGGTCCACTGGAAAAGTTTGTGTAAGAGGAAGCATGGACTCCACAGAGGAGTCCCTCACCGAAGGCAAAGATTTCGATGAGGGGGAAGGATCCCCTCGGTCACCCTCTGAAATATCCTTTGGTGATATCCTCGAAATCCTGAAACAGAGAGGTGACTGGCATTCCTCTAATCCGACCTCTGAGGAATCTTTGTTCCTGCAGGCCTTTCGCACCCGGCCCCCTACCTCCTGAGTTACTCTACCTGCCGATGAACTTGTCCGGCACATCGTGCAGCGTGCTTGGAATGCTCCTGATACTGTCAAAGCTATTCCCCAGAGGCCAAATAAGATTTTGTCCCCTCCTGCTTCGGATCCCCATTGGTCCAAAGGTTTTCTTGTGGATGCTTTGGTGATGGCGGCCGCAACAAAAAAGGATCTGTCAGAAGAAGAAAGCCAGACTATCCATCCACCTAACAAAGAGTCCCAGGCCCTGGACAGGATAGGGAAGCGCACCTTTGCTTCAACGACCTTTGCTATCAGGTCCCTGAATTATATAGCACATTTTACCAGGCTTCAAAGGGATCTGATTTCTGAGCTCTCTGAAACCTTGGCTGGTGCCATGTCTGATAAGGTCCGTGACAAAGTGGCCTCTCAGCTGGCCACCATTGAATCAATATCTAACGCCTCTATGCAACTGATATCTCACGCATCAGAAGGAGCATCTAGAGCAGCGGGTTCAACTGCGGTCTTGAGACGACACGCCTGGATGCGCTTGTGCAACTTCGCAGAACCCTTTAAGGCTTCCTTTCTTAATGCTCCCATTGAGGCCTCCTCGTTGTTTGGGCTCAAAGTTAAAAGCACACTGGCCAGATGTGAATAGGATGGTAAGATCCTTTCTGCCGTAGGTGTCCATTATTCTTCCTCTCAATGTGCTTTCTCCCGGAACCAAAAGAGTGGGAAGATATAGTTCAAGAAATCTCAGGGTCCTTTCCGTGACACACAGGCCAAGTTCTCCCCCAGAGGCAGAGGGGGAACTCACAGGGAAGACGCTCCTTTCAGGGCAGAGGGGGTCCGCATAACCAGGGTTCCAGGGATTCTTTCCCTGGTCAATCCTACCAGCGCTCCTGAAGAGCGGGCCAACTTCTTTCCTCTGGAGGTGCCTGGGGGATGTTTCTCTTTATACCCTTCTGCCTGGTTAATCATCACCACCGATTCTTGGGTACAAAGGATTATAACCAGAGGTTATCATATCCCCTTCTATCTTTGTCCTGCCCCATCAAAAAATCTTCCGGACGTTCCACCCAGTCAAAGGGAAGAAGCAGCACTAGAGATAGAAAAGCTGCTAAGAAAGAGAGTCATCCAAATAGTCCCTCCAGACCAGATAGGATCCGGATTCTACTCAAGAACATTTTTGGTGCCAAAGAAAACCGGGGACTGGAGACCAATTTTGGATCTCAGTGTATTGAACATGTTTGTGAGAGTACAAAAATTTCGGATGGTCACAATACAGTCTATCCTCCCGCTTTTGGAAAAAGATGATTGGATGTGCTCTATAGATCTTCAAGATGCGTACTACCACATAAAAGTGGACAGGCCATCAAGAAGATGTCTGTGCTTCCGTGCAGGAGCCAGTCACTACCAGTTCAGAGTACTGCCTTTCCGAGACTCTACAGCCCCCAGAGTGTTTACAAAGTGCATGGCAGTTGTCATAGCTCACTTGCGACTTCAAGGATTCCAGGTGTTTCCATACCTAGACGACTGGCTCATTTCCGCCCCCACCAGACATTTACTGGAAAAAGGCCTGGGATACTCTCTCCTCGCTGCTCAAAGGCATAAACTCATAACCATAAACTGGCAAAAATCCAATCTCACCCCATCTCTGTCAACAAAATTCATAGGGGTTATCTTGGACACAACAAACTGCAGAGCTGCTATTCCAGAGCACAGAATTCTAAGGATAAAGCAGCAAGTAATTCCAATCCTTTCAAGGGAAAAATCCACGGCTCATTTGGTTCTTCAGCTCTTGAGTTCCATGGCAGCCTCCATCACCATTGCTCCTCTGGCCAGGTTTCACATAAGGCTTCTACAATGGCTACTGCTCACCCAATGGTAACCTTTTCAGCATCCTATTTAAGCCATGATTCGAGTAACCCACAGGTGCAAACAGGATTTAAATTGGTGGATGGCACACAATCTCTCACAATGGTCTCGCCCCTTCTCCCCCCCAGCAACCCAAGGCCACAGTGACCATGGATGCCTCCCTGATGGGGTAGGGGGGCTATGTTAGGGACAGACAGTCCAAGGCACTTGGTCCGAACTGGAGGCCCACCTGCATATAAATGTTCTAGAGCTGAGGGCGGTGCTTCTGGCATTGCAAGCATTCCATCCCCTGCTGCCGTCTGGGACAATTTTGATTCAGTCAGACAACATGGCGGTGGTCTATTACATCAACAAGCAAGGTGGAACCAAATCTTACCCCCTTTGTCGAGAGGTCATGAGGATATGGCAATGGGCGATGGCTAGCAACCGTTTTCTTCTAGCAACTGACATTCCTGGGAGTTCCAACGTGATAGCAGACAGACTCAGCAGGTGCATTCTTCAACCTCACGAGTGGTCCCTGAATCCCTTGATAGCAGCGGAGATCTTCCACCACTGGGGCTGTACTTGCTGCGACCTCTTTGCATCCCCGATCAACTACAAATGCAGCAACTACTTCACCCTGATTCCCCCTCCGGGACAATCACCCAGAGACGCTCTATTCCACGATTGGCCCTCAGGTCTTCTTTATGCATTTCCACCCTTTCCCCTTATTCCCCAGTTTCTGAAGAAAGCCCATCGGTTGAAGGGCAAGGTGATGCTTATAGCACCATATTGGCCTCAAGAGATTTGGTTCCCCTTCATTTTGCCTCACCTACTAGATCGACCATGGATTCTCCATCCAACCCCAGAGCTGATCTCACATCCACAGAACCCGATTCATCCCATCTTGAACAGCCTGAAGCTCACGGCTTGGCTACTCAATTCCATTGATTGCCAGGCAGAATGATCTTTCTTTACCAGTACGTGATATTCTCATTGCTTCTCATAAGTCCTCCACTACAATTACTTATCTGAGCAAGTGGAAAAGATTTACCTGTTGGCTGAAAGATAAACAAGTAGACCCCTTTTCAGCACCCATGTCGATAATACTAGACTATCTGGCCGACCTTTTTCAATCGGGTCTATCGACCTCCACCATTAGAGTTCATTTGGCTGCAATTTCTAATTTTCATGAGGGTGTCCAAGATTCCTCCCTTATGTCCCATAAATTGTGCAAGACCTTCATAAAAGGTGTGAATCATCTGAAGCCACCTTTTAGAGAACCTATTCAACCATGGGATTTATCATTAGTTCTACAAGCTCTGACAATGTCACATTTCGAACCAGCCTCTTCTTGCGACCTCAAGTATTTGTCATGGGATACCTTGTTTTGGGTCACCATTACTTCTGCCAGACGTATTTCTGAGCTCCAAACTTTATGTATCAAGAGTCCATACTTGATTTTTCATAGAGATAGAGTGTCTCTGAGAAGTAATCCGTCATTTCTGCCTATAGTGATCTCTGAAATGTCCATTAATCAAGCCATTGAAATGCCAATTTTCTTTCCCAATCATTCAAACAGAGGAGAGTATTGCCTACATACCCTAGATATCCACAGGCAAATCCATTTTTACTTAAACAAGACTAAACCCTTTCGTAAATCTGACCAGTTATTTTTGGCCTTTTCTGGACCTAGATTAGGATCTGCCGTTGCTAAGGTCACATTAGCTAGATGGTTGAAGGACTGTGTGACCTTTATTTACACACAACGTAATATCTCGTTGCCTACTACCATGAAAGCTCATTCAACAAGGTCAGTGGCAACTTCTGCTGCCTTCCATGCCAGAGCTTCTTTACACATCTGTGCAGCTGCAACTTGGGCTATGCCTTATACTTTCATCAATCATTACAAATTGGATTTGGCCTCCAGGGGAAGAGCATCTTTTGGTTCTATGGTGCTCAGGAATGTCCTTCAATGAGAGCCTTCCAGGAATAGAGGTAGCTGGGCACTCTGTCCCATGCGTAAGGAATGAACGAGGATTAACAATATCAGAGAAAGAAGTCATGTCGTACCATAACGTTCCATCTGTATTGTTGATCCTCGTTCAGTCATTACGACCCTCCTTCCTTCCCCCTCCTGTGGTTTCTAGTGGATCTCACCATCCGGTTCTCTTAGGTTATTTGACCAGAGGTAGCCTCTACCTTCTTTGACTTGCAAACTCAATCTGGGGTAACAGGGAGAGGGGGATTGTGGGTAAGAGTTTAGCTTGAGAGTTTGAAGCTGATGCGAGCTTGGAAAATGGCCGGCTCGGTTCCAAGGTTGGAACCGATACCCATGCATAATGACTGAACGAGGATCAACAATACAGATGGAACGTTATGGTAAGACATAACTTATTTTTTCATCAGCTTATGAAAACAATAAAACATTTAATCTATGTACATAACATTATTAAATAATAAATTCTTAGCATCTAATTGGTACTGTATGTACCCTTAGGTATAATAAAATATTAAAAGTTAAAATATAAATACTGTAATTGCCTAGATGTAAGTTTTAGAGCAGGAAGAATGGACATCTGTTCATTTAGTCCGGAGGTATCGGAAGCATTTAATCTCAGGGGATATTGGAAGCAATTAGTCTCAATATATATATATATTTATATATATATATATATATATATATATATATATATATATGTGTGTGTGTGTGTGTATATATATATATATATATATATATATATATATATATATATATATATATATATATATATATATATATATATATATCTATGAGTCTACTTCACTTCTCCTAACGCTCATTTGCCTGACAATGATTTCACAGAGACCAAATCACCTAAATTTCAATTCACCTAAAACTCATTTCACTGACAATTAGTACTGGCAGTTTGTTCAGCACTGTAAGGCAAGTAAAAGGTATATTTCCTTTTCACCACTGTAGTGCGATCATGGAGTTAGTATATATAGTTAGGGGATGTGTGTGGGGGGGGGAACGTAGCCCCACACCTAGATTGATGTTATATCATCTGGTTTGTTTTTATATTGTTCAGTAAAACCAAATTAGGTGGGGGGGGCTACACCCCCTAGCTGTATATACTAACTCCAGGGTCGCACTACAGTGGGGAAAAGGACATATACCTTTTACTTGCCTTACAGAGCTCTACAGACTGCCAGTACTAATTGTCAGTAAAATGAGTTTTAGGCGAAGTGAAGCAGACCTATATATATATATATATATATATATATATATATATATATATATATATATATACACACACACACACACACACACACACACACACACACACACACACACACACACACACACACATTACCCCTTGGTAGCATGGTTTCTTTTAGCTAATGTGACTCTACAGTTGTTTAGAAGAATCATTTCATCTTGTAAAATGGAAGGGCAATGGGTTTTTTTCCTAATGGTATTTTTACTTCTGCCCCATAATCTGATCCAAGAAGGGGATGGTATTTTATTATCTAATATATATCAGTGGGTTAAATGTCATTAAGAAGAAGCCTGGAGATTTATTCAGTGTAGTTCAGCCCTTTTATTGGAATTCGTGCACCGCTAGTGAGCAAGTCTTAGACCCCTGTTCTGATACTATTATTTTGTATGGGGGGGTCTTCTTCATCTTTATAGACTTTAGGAATCCCACAGAGAGATAGTATATGTGTGCTTTTCAAATACAAAATCTGTAAGCCTCAGGTGAAATTACCACCCTGCATTAGACAATCTTCTAAAATAAGTCAGTCTTTCTGTATGCTATGTGAATTTCATTTCTGGAGACATATATTTACTTGGATGTTGCAAGGTGTTCAAAATTTTACTCACACAGTTATGTCAACCAGCACCCCCCCCCCTCCCTTATCGGGTTTCGTCACTTTGATTGAGTGGTTCTCTCTTAAAGACTTTAAAATTCTTTATTATTTAAATTCCAGTCAGGGAGACACTCTTCTTTGTGTAATGCATATAAATCTATTTCACAACATTTCTCAACGGTAGCTATAGTGGTATTTAAGGGCGGGATAAATATGCTTTTCCTTTTACATACAGCACTAGTAGAAGTAATTTCTTTTTGAATAAACTGTGTTGAAAATTTTAATAATGTCCTACGGATGGCATAATGGTTAAGGTGTTTTCCTTACAGACACAAGGTGCAGAGTTTGATTCTCACATGGGGTAACTGACTAGGCTTAAATTGACCCACAAGGGCACTTAGCCTAGTACTAATCTATGAACCTATACCAGTAGTAGGAGGACTGAGGAGGTAATATAAATAAAGCCTCATTACTGCAGTGTAGTCTGAGCATAGTATACTGGTATAGTTAGTACAGTGTCCAAAGTCAGCATAATACCAATAGTATGAGGGCTGAAGAGCTAATGTAAATAAAACACAATTACCGCAGTGTAGTTTGAGCATAGTACATTAGTATTATTAGTACAGTGCCCAAAGTCAGCGTAATAGAAATAGTATGAGGGCTTGAAGAGGTAGTATAAATTAAACACACTTACTACAATGTAATCTGACCATAGTGCAAAGGTATAGTTAGTACAGTGCCCAAAGTCAGCATAATACTAATAGTATGAGGGCTGAAGAAGTAATTTAAATTAAAAAAAAAACAATTGCTACAGTCTAGTCTGAGCGTAGTACACGTGTAAAATTAGTATAGTGCTCAGAGTCAGCATAATACTAATAGTATGAGGGATGAAGAGTTAGTATAAATTAAACACACTTACTACAATGTAATCTGACCATAGTGCAAAGGTATAGTTAGTACAGTGCTCAGAGTCAGCATAATACTAATAGTATGAGGGATGAAGAGTTAGTATAAATTAAACACACTTACTACAATGTAATCTGACCATAGTGCAAAGGTATAGTTAGTACAGTGCTCAGAGTCAGCATAATACTAATAGTATGAGGGATGAAGAGTTAGTATAAATTAAACACACTTACTACAATGTAATCTGACCATAGTGCAAAGGTATAGTTAGTACAGTGCCCAAAGTCAGCATAATACTAATAGTATGAGGGATGAAGAGTTAGTATAAATTAAACACACTTACTACAATGTAATCTGACCATAGTGCAAAGGTATAGTTAGTACAGTGCTCAGAGTCAGCATAATACAAATAGTATGAGGGATGAAGAGTTAGTATAAATTAAACACACTTACTACAATGTAATCTGACCATAGTGCAAAGGTATAGTTAGTACAGTGCCCAAAGTCAGCATAATACTAATAGTATGAGGGATGAAGAGTTAGTATAAATTAAACACACTTACTACAATGTAATCTGACCATAGTGCAAAGGTATAGTTAGTACAGTGCCCAAAGTCAGCATAATACTAATAGTATGAGGGATGAAGAGTTAGTATAAATTAAACACACTTACTACAATGTAATCTGACCATAGTGCAAAGGTATAGTTAGTACAGTGCTCAGAGTCAGCATAATACAAATAGTATGAGGGATGAAGAGTTAGTATAAATTAAACACACTTACTACAATGTAATCTGACCATAGTGCAAAGGTATAGTTAGTACAGTGCCCAAAGTCAGCATAATACTAATAGTATGAGGGATGAAGAGTTAGTATAAATTAAACACACTTACTACAATGTAATCTGACCATAGTGCAAAGGTATAGTTAGTACAGTGCCCAAAGTCAGCATAATACTAATAGTATGAGGGATGAAGAGTTAGTATAAATTAAACACACTTACTACAATGTAATCTGACCATAGTGCAAAGGTATAGTTAGTACAGTGCCCAAAGTCAGCATAATACTAATAGTATGAGGGATGAAGAGTTAGTATAAATTAAACACACTTACTACAATGTAATCTGACCATAGTGCAAAGGTATAGTTAGTACAGTGCCCAAAGTCAGCATAATACTAATAGTATGAGGGATGAAGAGTTAGTATAAATTAAACACACTTACTACAATGTAATCTGACCATAGTGCAAAGGTATAGTTAGTACAGTGCCCAAAGTCAGCATAATACTAATAGTATGAGGGATGAAGAGTTAGTATAAATTAAACACACTTACTACAATGTAATCTGACCATAGTGCAAAGGTATAGTTAGTACAGTGCTCAGAGTCAGCATAATACTAATAGTATGAGGGATGAAGAGTTAGTATAAATTAAACACACTTACTACAATGTAATCTGACCATAGTGCAAAGGTATAGTTAGTACAGTGCCCAAAGTCAGCATAATACTAATAGTATGAGGGATGAAGAGTTAGTATAAATTAAACACACTTACTACAATGTAATCTGACCATAGTGCAAAGGTATAGTTAGTACAGTGCCCAAAGTCAGCATAATACTAATAGTATGAGGGATGAAGAGTTAGTATAAATTAAACACACTTACTACAATGTAATCTGACCATAGTGCAAAGGTATAGTTAGTACAGTGCCCAAAGTCAGCATAATACAAATAGTATGAGGGATGAAGAGTTAGTATAAATTAAACACACTTACTACAATGTAATCTGACCATAGTGCAAAGGTATAGTTAGTACAGTGCCCAAAGTCAGCATAATACTAATAGTATGAGGGATGAAGAGTTAGTATAAATTAAACACACTTACTACAATGTAATCTGACCATAGTGCAAAGGTATAGTTAGTACAGTGCCCAAAGTCAGCATAATACTAATAGTATGAGGGATGAAGAGTTAGTATAAATTAAACACACTTACTACAATGTAATCTGACCATAGTGCAAAGGTATAGTTAGTACAGTGCCCAAAGTCAGCATAATACTAATAGTATGAGGGATGAAGAGTTAGTATAAATTAAACACACTTACTACAATGTAATCTGACCATAGTGCAAAGGTATAGTTAGTACAGTGCTCAGAGTCAGCATAATACTAATAGTATGAGGGATGAAGAGTTAGTATAAATTAAACACACTTACTACAATGTAATCTGACCATAGTGCAAAGGTATAGTTAGTACAGTGCTCAGAGTCAGCATAATACTAATAGTATGAGGGATGAAGAGTTAGTATAAATTAAACACACTTACTACAATGTAATCTGACCATAGTGCAAAGGTATAGTTAGTACAGTGCTCAGAGTCAGCATAATACTAATAGTATGAGGGATGAAGAGTTAGTATAAATTAAACACACTTACTACAATGTAATCTGACCATAGTGCAAAGGTATAGTTAGTACAGTGCCCAAAGTCAGCATAATACCAATAGTATGAGGGCTGAAGAGTTAGTATAAATTAAACACACTTACTACAATGTAATCTGACCATAGTGCAAAGGTATAGTTAGTACAGTGCCCAAAGTCAGCATAATACTAATAGTATGAGGGCTTGAAGAGTTAGTATAAATTAAACACACTTACTACAATGTAATCTGACCATAGTGCAAAGGTATAGTTAGTACAGTGCCCAAAGTCAGCATAATACTAATAGTATGAGGGATGAAGAGTTAGTATAAATTAAACACACTTACTACAATGTAATCTGACCATAGTGCAAAGGTATAGTTAGTACAGTGCTCAGAGTCAGCATAATACTAATAGTATGAGGGATGAAGAGTTAGTATAAATTAAACACACTTACTACAATGTAATCTGACCATAGTGCAAAGGTATAGTTAGTACAGTGCTCAGAGTCAGCATAATACTAATAGTATGAGGGATGAAGAGTTAGTATAAATTAAACACACTTACTACAATGTAATCTGACCATAGTGCAAAGGTATAGTTAGTACAGTGCCCAAAGTCAGCATAATACTAATAGTATGAGGGATGAAGAGTTAGTATAAATTAAACACACTTACTACAATGTAATCTGACCATAGTGCAAAGGTATAGTTAGTACAGTGCCCAAAGTCAGCATAATACAAATAGTATGAGGGATGAAGAGTTAGTATAAATTAAACACACTTACTACAATGTAATCTGACCATAGTGCAAAGGTATAGTTAGTACAGTGCCCAAAGTCAGCATAATACTAATAGTATGAGGGATGAAGAGTTAGTATAAATTAAACACACTTACTACAATGTAATCTGACCATAGTGCAAAGGTATAGTTAGTACAGTGCCCAAAGTCAGCATAATACTAATAGTATGAGGGATGAAGAGTTAGTATAAATTAAACACACTTACTACAATGTAATCTGACCATAGTGCAAAGGTATAGTTAGTACAGTGCCCAAAGTCAGCATAATACTAATAGTATGAGGGCTGAAGAGTTAGTATAAATTAAACACACTTACTACAATGTAATCTGACCATAGTGCAAAGGTATAGTTAGTACAGTGCTCAGAGTCAGCATAATACTAATAGTATGAGGGCTGAAGAAGTAATTTAAATTAAAAAAAAAAACAATTGCTACAGTCTAGTCTGAGCGTAGTACACTTGTAAAATTAGTATAGTGCTCAGAGTCAGCATAATACTAATAGTATGAGGGATGAAGAGTTAGTATAAATTAAAAAAAAAAACTCCAGTCCTGTCTGAGCATAGTACATAGGTGTAGTTAGTTCAGTGCCCAAAGTCAGCATAATACAAATAGTATGAGTTTTGAAGAGGTAGTATAAATTAAACACAATCACTGCAGTCTAGTCTGAGCATAGTACACAGGTGTTTTTAGTACAGTGTCCAAATTCAGCATAATACCAATAGTATGAGAGTTGAGGAGGTAGTTTATAGGTTCATACTAGGCTATCGGCCCTGGGGCATTTATAAGCCTAGCCAGAGTGTGTTTGGCTTTCGCCACCCTTTGATTTGAGTTTACTGTGCCCTTTTTAAGATTAGTTTATTGTGCCTCTGATTAGTAGTGACACGGAAGTAATCCCCGGGGTAAACCTACGATCCCCCATCCACACATCAAGATTCCTCTTGAAGAGAGTCAGTGATATGTCAGGCATAGATCGCCTCGAAGCAGGCGGTATGCAACTGAGTAGAGCTGGAGTTTCTTTAACTGAGCAGCATATGGCATCTGTATGAGTCCCTTGATCCTCTTTGTGAAGTACTTTTGGCGTCTTTCCAGTTGCTGCAGGTGTCGGGTAAGGTACATCCCAAATGGGGCATTGTATTCTATTATGGGCCTGATGAGGGATGAATAAAGGGGCACGATGACCTCCCTCATCTAGATGTGAATCCTTTCATGATAAGGTGGGCTATATAGAAGGTCTTTCTAACCACACTGGCAATGTGGTTGTCAAAGGAGAGGTTACTATCAACTTGAGTCCCCAGGTCCCTAATTACTTCCTTCGTACTTAATGGGTTACCACCTATGTGGTAATTTGTTGGTACTTTGTTTTTGCCAAAGGGTATGACTATACACCTTTTGGCATTTAGCTTTAGGCCATGGCTCTGGCACCAGTTTTCCATCTCTGTGAGACCTTTTTGAAGGATGCTCGTGTCAGCTGGAGAGTCAGTTATGGCGCCTAGTTTGCATTCATCTGCGAACTTGGTCAGCCACAGTCCTCCCGTGTTAGCCTGTACCTCGGAAAAATATATACCGAACAAGAGTGGTCCCAGGACTGAGCCTTGTGGGACACCACTTGTAACCGGTTTCAAGTCTGACATGGCTCCAGCAATTCTGACTCTATGGGTTCTGTCTTTGAGCCAGTTTGCAACCCATCTTGTGACAAAGGGGTTTATATTTAAGCTGGATAGCTTATCTATGATGCCTGAGTGGGGTATTGTGTTGAATGCTTTTGCGAGGTCCTGGTAGGCTGTGTGGACTACCTTCCCTTCATCTATGGCCTTGGTGACTGTTTCAAAGAAGTTGACCAGGTAAAGAGGCAGGATCTGCCCTTGACAAAGCCGAATTGTGTAGGATCCAGTGGCTGCAGGTCCCCAATGTCTTTGTTTATAAGTTCCATGATGATCCTCTCCATAGCCTTGCAGACTAGGCTAGTCAGGCTTATGGGGCGATAGTTTCCAGGGTCCGTAGAGGCACCACCTTTGTGGAGTGAGACCACTGCTGCTGTATGCCATTCTTTGGGTACATATCCTACAGTAAGGCTGAGATTGTACAGCAGTTTTACGTGAGGGTTTAGTTCTTCCTGGAGTTCATGTAGGACGCAACCTGGGACACCGTCTGGTCCCATTGAAGCAGTGTTTTTTGCTTTGGAGAGGGCAGCTTTCACCTGGGCATCTGAGATGTTAGGTAGGCAGCACTCTGCTGGGATAGATATTTGCTCTTTTGGGAGTTTGCACTAAACCTGTCTGCCAGGATGTTGGCAATGTCTGTGGGTTCAGTGTATTTTTTTGTCATTTTGGATCAACTCTGAGCATATCTGGGAGTTGCATCCCAGGTTCCTAACATAGCAAAAAAAAAAAAAGCCTTGTGATTATCTTTAGTGTCCTGTGCAATTTTTCTCTCGAAGCTGGCCTTGGAGGATTTTATGAGGGATCTTAGTTTCTTTCTAGTAATGATCAGAGATGCCTTCTCTTTTAGGGATTTTGCTCTATCATGTAGTAGCTTCCTCCTTCTGTTGTACAGCTTATTTATGGCTGGGGTCCACCAGACTGAATGCCTGCCTTTGGATGATTGGGTCTTGGTTTTATTTGGGATAGCATGATCCATGCATTCCTGGAGGTGTCCATAGAATGCATTTATATAGGATTCTGCAGTTTGGGCCGTAGTTTCCACTGGCCCAGGGACCTTGAAGGATTCCACCTTGGTTTTGAGAAGTGTGAAGTTTGCTTTTGAGAAGTTTTTCACTGTGGTTTTCTGGGCTGGGGGTGGGGTCGGGTTGTGGATATCCAGTGAGATTAATTTATGGTCTGATCTTACCAATGAGGGGTATACTTCTGGTATGGAGCATAGGGACCCCATGTTGGTAATGATCAGGTCAGGTATGTTTTCCCCTCTTGTGGGAGTGGTGACTAGTTGTTCCATAGCATTTGAGTTTATAAATTCCAGGAACCTTTGGGCTAGGGTGTTGGGGCTTGAGTAATGCTCCCAGTCTATGTTTGGGTAGTTGAAGTCACCCAATATAATGGTGTTTGGAGAGATCTTCATGTTCTCCAGTGTCTTCAGGAAAGCCGAGTGGGATTCCTGATTTTGAGAGGGTGGTCTGTAGCATACTATAAACTGAATAGCAGATGTTAAGTTGTCAATCTCGCTTTCATTCTTGCTGGATGGGTTCGGAGCCGATCCTCGGCTCCGACTCGGCCAATACTAAAGCTCGAGAGCTAATTCCACCGGCTCGAGGCTCCCCTATATCCCACAATGCTAGGCGGTAACTACTCAGATCTCGTTTGCCGCTATAGCTGACGAGGTGCTTTTCTACCGGCTCAGGCAGGTGAGTTAGAGTTTTTACCATATTAGGTATTTCTTAACCCCTTTTTTGTTTCTTACCATAACCTTTTTAGTTTAATTAAATATTTAGATAAATCGACCCCTGTTTTTCGGGTCTATATTCCCTTTCTTCCCTTATCTTGTAGGTCTTCGGCCCCTCCCTTCCCCAAGTCCTTTAGTCTGACTAAATTAGTTGTTTTTTTCTGTTAAAGGCTTGTGTGTGTGTGTGTGTGTGTGTGTGTGTGTGTGTGTGTGTGTGTGTGTGTGTGTGTGTGTGTGTGTGTTTGTGGCTTGTGTTAGCCTTAATAATTTAATAATTTCTTCAGTAGAGGGTGTGTCTGTAGTGTGTTTGTGTTGTTGTCAGGCACTCCTTTTACGATGTCAAAAGACTCTAAGGTCTCAGGCTTTAAGAAGTGTGACTCGTGCTGTCAGAAAATGTCTCTGACAGATGGTCACACTTCTTGTGTGTATTGCCTGGGATCTTTGCACCTGCAGGACTCTTGTGCTGTTTGTCATGGTTTTAGCCCTAGAGTCCTGCAGGAACGCAAGAATAAATTAATCTTGCGGGGCTTGTTAAAGCCTGAAGGCCCCCCGACTCAGTCTGTGTCGGGGAAGCCTTCCAAAACTTCCAGTCAGCTCCGGTTTCAGAGTCGACTGCTGGAAAGATTAAGTCGGCTTCGACATCGGCTCCGGCCGGAGCCGATGTTTCCAAGCCTCATACTGTTACCTCGGTTCCGGCTGGAGCCGGGGCTGATAAAACTCCGTTGGCTCCGATACTCTTATCGGAGCCACAGTCTAGGAAGAGGTCCAGATCCCCCTCTATCGGCTCCGTGCATTCGGCGCCAGGATCCCCTCTTCTTTCTGAACGGAGCCATAAAACCCATTCCTCACGGTCTTCCAGGTTATCTGACCATGATTTGCAAAGGGTAGTGAGTAGACCTCTCAAGTCCGAGGCACTGGCCCAAATGCTGCATAGCCTGACTCACCACTCAGTGGCTATTTCCGTTCCCCAATACATTCTTCCTCCGACTCCTTTGAGTTCGGAGCCAGGGCTTGTCGGAGCCATGACTGTCGGTGCGTCGGATCCGATACCTTCCCTTTCGGCTCCGTTGTCTGCTCCGATCTCCTTGGAGGGATCTTGGCGCCGAGCTTCCC
Organism: Protopterus annectens; assembly: GCF_019279795.1. Taxonomy (NCBI): domain Eukaryota; kingdom Metazoa; phylum Chordata; order Ceratodontiformes; family Protopteridae; genus Protopterus; species Protopterus annectens. The sequence goes on from NC_056736.1 coordinate 748,498,083, forward strand.
TAGTCGGCTCCGAGGGGGCGAGTGGCATCGGTCCCTTGTCCGACCCCACTCTCCCTCTTGGGGCTTCGGCGCTGGTGAGTTCGGCTCCGACATCGGCTTCGGAGCCGTCCCTGTCGGTGCCAGGGGAGGTCCTTGTCTCTTCGGAGCGGGGGCCTCTGGCCTTGCCTGACAGTGGTGCCTTCGAGGTCATGCGGAGCATGCTAGAACCAGCTTCTGCCCAACAGTCGGCTCCTTCAGCCCCCCCATCTACAGTGCCTGTGGTGATTTCTACTCACCCCCTTGTCTTAGACCGCAGAGAGCCAACTCCTCAAGTTTCCCCATTGGGAATTTCCTCCTCTTCCAAGGCCTCTCCTGACCCGGCAGGAGATCCCCCAAGGAAGAGGCAGTGCAAGAGGAAGCACATTGACTCCCCTGAGTCTATCACCTCTGACACTGACTTAGAGGAATCCAAAGGTTCCCCTCGATCTCCCTCTGAGGATGTCTCCTTTGCTGACATCCTTGAGATCCTGAAACAGAGGGGGAACTGGCCAGCCCTTAACCCTTCAGAGGATGAGTCAGTGTATCTTGAGGCGTTTGGCTCTCGCCTTCTACCTCCTGGGTGTCCCCTCCCTTTGACCCCCTTATGGAAGTGGTGGCAAGGAAGGCTTGGACGGCTCCTGATTCAGTGGAACCCACCCCGAGGAGACCATCTAAATTTATTACTGCCCCTAGAGATAAAGATTTTTTATCCAAAGGTGTCCCTGTTGATGCCATGGTGGTGGCTGCGGCCACTAAGAAGGAGTTAGCTGATCCTTCGGTTCCTGTCCATCCTCCTAATAAGGAATCTAGGACAATGGACAGGTACGGCAAGTAGATATTCTCATCAGCGACCTTTTCAATGCGTTCGCTGAATTACTTATGCCACTTCACTCGTATCCAGAGAGATTTACTCAAGGATATGGGTGAACTGATAAAGGATCCTACAGCTGAGGGGTTCAAAGACACAATGAACTCCCAGTTGGCAACCCTGAATTCCATCGTTAACTCCTCCATGCGGCTGGTCTCATATTCTGCAGATGGGGCGAGTAGAGCCACAGGCACAGGTGTTGCCTTACGACATCACGCCTGGATGCGGCTATGCAACTTTGCGGACCCTTTCAAGGCGTTCTTCACCAATTCTCCCTTTGATGGATTATCCTTGTTTGGTCCACAGTTGAAGGATACATTGACCAGGTGCGAGGTAGAAGGTAAGACTCTCTCTGCCGTAGGAGTCCGTTTTTCTACCCCTTCTAGACCCTATCCCAAAGGTCAGAGGGGAGGAAAGATGTGGTTCCGCAAACAATCCCAGGGAGTCTCATCTGATGCACAAGGCCGATTCCCCTCTAGAGGCAGAGGGGGGAATAATAATAGGCGCCACCCTAGAGGCAGAGGAGGCCCGCAAAACCAGGGTAGCAGAGAAATGTTCTCTGACAAACCCCCTTCAGCATCCCTGAGGGGCTGCCCTGCTGTCCACCTTCGGAGGCAGTCGGGGAAGGTTATCCCTGTACCCAAAAGCCTGGCTTTCCCTTACTCAAGACAAATGGGTGCAGTCGATCATATCCGAGGGTTACAAAATTCCCTTTATTCAAATCCCATCCCAACCCAAAAGATCCCTTCCAGACGTTCCACCCGGTCTAAGGGAACAAGCAGCATTAGAAATTTCAAAGCTGCTATCAAAAAGAGCTATCCAATCAGTCCCGGCAGACCAGCAAGGATCCGGAATCTACTCCATATTCTTTTTGGTACCAAAAAAAACAGGGGACTGGAGACCCATACTGGATATCAGCTACTTAAACAAGTATGTCAGAAAAACAAAGTTCCGGATGGTCACGCTACAGTCCATTCTACCCTTCTTGGGTCAGGACAATTGGATGTGCTCGATAGATCTTCAGGATGCGTACTACCACATCAAGATGAACAGACGCTCCAGGAGATATCTCCGCTTCAGGCTGGGAGCCAGTCACTACCAGTTCAGGGCCCTGCCCTTTGGTCTGCCTACAGCCCCCCGTGTGTTTACCAAATGCATGGCAGTGGTCGCGGCTCACTTGAGACGTCAAGGATTCCAGGTGTTTCCATATTTAGATTACTGGCTCCTTATCGCCACCACCAGACATCAGCTTCTTTTATCCAGGGACTTCACCATCCAATCTTGCCAAGCTCTAGGCATTTCGATAAATTTCGAAAAATCTGCCTTGTCGCCTTGTCAATCTATTACCTTTATAGGCACCACCTTAAACACACTCAATCTTTCAGCCAGACTCACAGAGCAGAGAGTGTCAGACATTCGGAACCAAGTTTCCCTTCTCTTACAATGCAACAAAGTCAAAGCCAGACTAGTTTTGAAGGTGTTAGGACTCATGGCAGCAGCTATTCCCCTTCTCCACTTAGCTCGCTTTCACATGAGGATCCTCCAATGGATGCTGTTTACTCAATGGTCCTTTCAACAGCTCCCGATGTCCCATACCATATTGATAACTCAATCATGCAAGAATCAACTGTCTTGGTGGATCACATCACATCAACTTCTCTGAGGAAGGTCCTTCACTCTCCCCCACCCCCAGTTGCCACGTTGACAACAGACGCCTCCCTGATTGGGTGGGGGGGCATTATCAGGGCAGGACAGTCCAAGGCACGTGGCAACCTTTCGAGTGCCACTTGCACATAAACGTCTTAGAGATGAGAGCAGTGCTTTTAGCGTTGCAAGCCCTTCACGACTCTCTTCCCACTGGGACTATTGCAATTCAAACAGACAACATGTCCGTAGTGTGGTACATCAACAAACAAGGCGGAACCAGATCATACCCTTTATGTCGAGAGGCACTCAGACTTTGGCAATGGGCGATCTTTTCTCAGCGTTTTCTGATAGCAATGCACATTCCCAGGAAATCCAACGTTATTGCAGACAAATTGAGCAGGGCAATTCTCATGCCCCACGAGTGGTCTCTAAAGAAATCAGTTCTAGAAGAAGTATTTCTAAGATGGGGCCAGCCTTGCTGCGATCTTTTTGCTACTCCCCAAAACAGCAAGTGTCACGACTTCTTCACTCTCTTCCCGTTACCAGGCCATCCCACCAGAGATGCTCTAGTCCACGATTGGCCCCGGGGACTTCTATATGCCTTTCCCCCCTTTCCACTGACATCTCAACTAATTCAGAAAGACATCGCCTTGAGATTGACAATGATCCTCATTGCCCCTTACTGGCCTCGACAGATATGGTTCCCCTTTCTTCATTGTTACCTTTTGGAGCAGCCTTGGCATCTGGACCCAGTACCAGATCTGATAACCCACCAATTGGGTCAACTGCACCAATCTCTGCCCTCTCTAAACCTCACAGCGTGGTTTCTCCGATTCCAACCTTAGCCAGGCTTCCCAAAATATCTCGCTCGGTCCGAGATATCTTGATAGCCTCTCATAAATCTTCTACCTGGAAGATTTATAGTAGCAAATGGAAACGCTTCTCTTTTTGGGCAACATCAAAAAACATAGATCCCTTTACTGCACCTATCCAGTCTATTCTAGACTTTCTAGCAGAACTCTTTCATTTAGGATCATCTGCATCTACCATTAGAGTTCAATTGGCTGCCATATCTAATTTTCATGTTGGTGTTTCAGAGTCTAGCATCATGGCTCACAAACTCTGTAAAGCCTTTTTAAGGGGCGTATTTCTTCTCAAACCTCCAATCAAAGATCCCCCGCCTCAATGGGATTTGAACTTGGTTCTGGCATCTTTAATCCTTCCCCCCTTCGAACCGGCGGCTTCATGTTCTCTGGAGTTGCTTTCTTGGAAGACACTTTTTCTGGTAGCTATAACTTCAGCGAGAAGGGTATCTGAACTCCATGCTCTGTGCAGTTGTCCTCCTTACTTAGTGTTTCACAAAGATAGGGTATCCCTCCGTACTAATCCATCCTTTTTGCCTAAAGTTTCCTCTCAAATAAACCTAAACCAAATTATTGATCTCCCCATTTTTTTCCCTAACTATTCAAACAGGTCAGAACAAAAGCTACATTTTTTGGATGTTCATCGCCAACTTAGATATTACTTAGACGGGACTAAACAATTCAGGAAATCTAATCAATTGTTTCTGTCATATGCGGAAGGGAAATTGGGCCTTCCAGTTACTAAAGTATCCCTCTGTAGATGGCTCACCTCTACAATTACCTTCATCTATGAGATCAGACATCAAAAACTACCCTCAAGACCTAGAGCTCATTCAACTAGGGCATTAGCTACATCCATAGCTTTTCAGGATAGACTGCCAATAGATTCCATTTGTGCAGCAGCTACCTGGGCTTCTCCTCATACATTCATTTCACATTACAAATTGGACATGGTTTCCAGAAGCCGTGCCAATTTTGGTTCCACTGTTCTCAAGAGTCTGTTCCAATAGGCCACCCGGGATAAGGTGTTAGGGACGCGGTCCCATCCAGCAAGAATGAAGGCGAGATTGACAACTTAACATTAAGAAGTTATGTACCTACCATAACGTTCCATGTTAGTTGTCTTCTTCTCGCCTTCTTTCTTGCATCCCACCCTCCTTCCCCCAAGCCTGGACAGACCGACAGGAATTCAGTTTGTGTTCTTCCTCTGGAAGTCGTCATTCCCACACGTTCTTCCACCTCTTTTATCCTTTCTGAGGTCTGCGATACTTTTTACGCAGATTGTTTTGAGGTGGGTTTCCCCACTCCATTCTATGGAGACTAGGGTTGCTTGGTATAGCTATCAAATGAGATCTGAGTAGTTACCGCCTAGCATTGTGGGATATAGGGGAGCCTCGAGCTGGTGGAATTAGCTCTCGAGCTTTAGTATTGGCCGAGTCGGAGCCGAGGATCGGCTCTGAACCCATCCAGCAAGAAAGAAGGCGAGAAGAAGACAACTAACATGGAACATTATTGTAGGTACATAACTTCTTATTTTGCCCACTGTTAGTTGCACATGGATGGTCTCCGATGCTTCGTGCAATGCCACTAACCTGGAGGTGTGGGTATCTTTGATTTATATGGATACACCCCCTCCTTTTGTGGTTCGGTCCGAGTTTTGGGGCCAAAAAGCATGATATGAGGTATAACCTGGTAGTGCTGGGGTGCTCTCTGGAGCCTTGAACCAGGTTTCTGTCACTGCACAGATATCGATGTTCTCCATACTGAAGAGGGCTTCGAGTGCGTGCATCTTGAGGTTTAGACTTCTGGCGTTTAGCAGCATTACCCTTAGTTTCTTATTCATTGTGTTGTCTATGGAGGTGGGTTTGACTTTTGAGCCTTGCCTAAAAAAGGCACTATGGGGGTGGCAAGAACCTTTGCCAGTATCCGAAAGCCCAGGGGTGACAGGTGCAAGCTGTCCCTAGCGAAGCAACGTGGCTTGTCGAGCATGTCATCCCAGGCTGACAGACACTGGATCCCCTTTGAATGACACCAAAATTTTAGCCAATTGTTGAAGTCGATCATTTTGTCTTTATACTGCGGCATCATTCTTGGTGAGGGTAGGATGCTGCTCAAGGTCAGGGTCATACTGGCCTGGGCTACATGATCAGAGAGCTCCTCTATGTCTCTTTTCATGTAGTCGAGGGAGGTATGTTTCAGGTCATTCACACCAGCATGTACAATGACTGAGTCATATTTGTACTTGCTTTGGAGTGACCTGAGTGCTTGCGTTATGTGGCGGATCCTAGCGCCCGACAGGCAGCTCACTGTGACCTTGTCTTTGTTCAGCCTGGTGAGTGGGACGTCAGTGTGTCTGACAATAGAATCACCTATTATGAGTGTATCAGGTGTGTTATTTAGCCTTAAGGACTGTAACTGTTTGGCACACTGACTTTGTGAGCTATGTGTTGCATTTGTTTTGTTTTGGGGTAGCGTTTGCTTGGATGTCTGCTTTGGAGGTCTCTGTTGCTTAGGCAGATTTTTATTTAGAGCCTCCGAGTATGTATTTGTGTGTTTGTGTTTGATTTGTTATTGTAGTAGGACTATGTGAGACTGGATTTGTGTTGTGTGAGGTTACCTTCTCCTCCTTACTGGTTACACCAGTTCTGAGTTGAGAGAGCTCAGCCTCCAGTTTGGCTATATGGTTGCATCTCTCACATATATTTGAACCTGTTCGGAGGAGGAGAGGGTTGTCCATGTACATGAGACAGTTGTAACATTGGCTCAAGATTCCCAGATTCACCAGCTGGACTGGTAGTATAAATTAAACACAGCAGGATCACAGAGTAGGGCACAAATACACTTTGTACAGTATACAGTTTCAGTGGCAAGAGAACAGTATACTCAGTTTAGTGATTCAATGATTGATTGATTGATTGATTGACTGATTTATCTTTTGTTTACTGGGTTATTCCTAGTAGGCCAGTGGCTTGTTTTCCTGTGGTATTCATACTGACTTTGGATAGTTTGGCCAGGGCACTGGAGAAAATTCTGTGCTGTTTTCAGTAAGCATCACTGGATCATTTACAGCAACCTGTGTTTACACCAACTTAGGCAGATGGAACATTGGATTAATGTCTCATCCAAAGGACAAAACACTCAGGAGTGTAACATCCCCTCATGTTGTAGTGCATTGTCAACTAATGAAAAATGAATCCAAGCAATTAAGGTGGGAATAGAACCTACAGTCTCCTGATCTTTCAGCATCAAAGGTAAGCTGCTGACCCACTGACACTGAATTGATTGTTTGGTGACTCCCAATTTTAGGATCATGTAAACTGAATTCACTGTTATGAAATTGTTGTTCGAAGTCAGCAGTTTGCTAAAGTTGTATGGCTGTTGTTTCTTTTCTTTGCACACAATTCTTTGCACTACCGAGCAACAAGTCTCTGATATCACTTTGCTTTTGATTGGCAGGACTGTGCCATCTTTCAGGATATCTCACATTAACATAATGAATGCATTTAGTGAGTACCAGATGTTATCCTTACCATGTTCTTCTGTTTGATCCTTTCCTGCCTGATAGTCCATCTTCCCCCTCTCCCACCATAACACAGAGTAATACATAATTCAAGCAATATGTTTTAAATATTATAGTTAACAGTGCCCTGATCACTAAATGACCACAAAAAGAGGACCCACCCAAGCTTACCCAGATAGTTTCAGGTTTGTTATTTTGCTGTTTTCTCAGAGGGGTGCCTAGTGAAGTGGAAAAAAGCATGCTTCCCAGTCATGATGCTGACCATTCTGTAGAATTTGGAGCAGTTTTGCTAAGAGAACTAGGACTAATGATTGGAAGTTGCGTGATTTTGGAGCTGTGGGAATTGTGCCAGAAAATGTTCTGTGAGCAGAGTTAAGAGAACTAGGAATAATGGTAGGAAGTTGTGCGATTTTGGAGCTGTGGTAATTGTTTCAGGAAATGTTCTGTGAGCGGAGTTAAGAGAACTAGGAATAATGATTGGAAGTTGTGTGATTTTGGAGCTGTGGGAATTGTGCCAGGAAATGTTCTGTGATCGGAGTTAAGAGAACTAGGAATAATGGTAGGAAGTTGTGCGATTTTGGAGCTATGGTAATTGTTTCAGGAAATGTTCTGTGAGTTAAGAGAACTAGTACTAATGATTGAAGTGTGTGATTTTGGAGCTATGGTAATTGTTTCAGGAAATGTTCTGTGAGCGGAGTTAAGAACTAGGACTAATGATTGGAAGTTGTGTGATTTTGGAGCTGTGGGAATTGTGCCAGGAAATGTTCTGTGAGCGGAGTTAAGAGAACTAGGAATAATGGTAGGAAGTTGTGCGATTTTGGAGCTATGGTAATTGTTTCAGGAAATGTTCTGTGAGCGGAGTTAAGAACTAGGACTAATGATTGGAAGTTGTGTGATTTTGGAGCTATGGTAATTGTTTCAGGAAATGTTCTGTGAGCGGAGTTAAGAACTAGGACTAATGATTGGAAGTTGTGTGATTTTGGAGCTGTGGGAATTGTGCCAGGAAATGTTCTGTGAGCGGAGTTAAGAGAACTAGGAATAATGGTAGGAAGTTGTGCGATTTTGGAGCTATGGTAATTGTTTCAGGAAATGTTCTGTGAGCGGAGTTAAGAACTAGGACTAATGATTGGAAGTTGTGTGATTTTGGAGCTATGTGTTTCAGTTTGAATGTTCTGTGAGTGGAGTTAAGAACTAGGAATAATGATTGGAAGTTGTGTGATTTTGGAGCTGTGGGAATTGTGCCAGGAAATGTTCTGTGATCGGAGTTAAGAGAACTAGGAATAATGGTAGGAAGTTGTGCGATTTTGGAGCTATGGTAATTGTTTCAGGAAATGTTCTGTGTGGAGATTTTGGAGCTATGGTAATTGTTTCAGGAAATGTTCTGTGAGCGGAGTTAAGAACTAGGACTAATGATTGGAAGTTGTGTGATTTTGGAGCAGTGGGAATTGTGCCAGGAAATGTTCTGTGATCGGAGTTAAGAGAACTAGGAATAATGGTAGGAAGTTGTGCGATTTTGGAGCTATGGTAATTGTTTCAGGAAATGTTCTGTGAGCGGAGTTAATAACTAGGACTAATGATTGGAAGTTGTGTGATTTTGGAGCTGTGGGAATTGTGCCAGGGAATGTTCTGTGAGCGGAGCTACGAGAACTGGGACTAATGATAGGAAGTTGTGTGATTTTGGAGCTGTGGGAATTGTGCCAGGAAATGTTCTGTGGGTGGAGTTAAGAGAACTAGGACTAATGGTAGGAAGTTGTGTGATTTTGGAGCTGTGGGAATTGTGCCAGGAAATGTTCTGTGGGTGGAGTCATTTTTTATATGGATCATGCTGTCACTATGGACTTTTAAGGATTCTTCCAGTTAACTGCATTTATTTATTTATTCATTTATTTATTTTGTATTTCTATGAAGTTCTCATTTCATCAGAAGAGAAGCTTGTTTTTTTTTTATGATAATAACTTTATGACTTTTTCTGGTCTGGTGCCATATGCATTCACATTTTGAGCAGGAGCAAGGTTCTGTAATCATCCATACATTTGTGTGTGACTTTTGTAGGCTGGTGCTAAATGGGTGGGGTTGTAATTCTAGGTCATTAAGTAGTTGAGAGAAAAAAAGAGGCTGGTATATTAGTATCTCAGAGAAGGCAGCAGTTATTCCTTTTTTTTGGATCTTGGTTTAAAGTTTATTATTGTTTGGGTGAACTATAATTAAGTTAAAGATGACTGGGCAAAGGTCACTGAGTGACCGATGGTGGATTGTTAGTGATTGTATGTAGACAAAGGTCACTGAGTGATGGATGGTAGATTGTTAGTGATTGTGACTGGACAAAGGTCACTGAGTGACCGATGGTGGATTGTTAGTGATTGTATGTAGACAAAGGTCACTGAGTGATGGATGGTAGATTGTTAGGGATTGTTAGGAATTATAGGGAATATTTGTGGTTAGAAGGTCTAGACAGGAGAGATTATTGCATGCTGGGTTTCATCTACTGGGTTCATTAATTGTTAGGCAATGGCCCTGGTCAACAACATTTTTGAAGATGTCACTTCATACTGTCCTTAATAATTTGACTTTGAACTCTCCTAAGATTGCACTGTGTTTGGAGCTTGGTATGTTAAGTTAGCAGATTACTGAGAAGGTTAAAAAGTGTAACAGTGTTGGGAGAGTAATAGGCTGGCTAGTTGTGTGGTAACAAAAGGAACACTGTAGAACATGCTAGCAGTGATCTGAGCTGCAGTGAAGTTATCAGTGATGATAAACACTACAAGTCCCCTGAGGTTGACATATTGTTTGTAGGGAAGATTGCTCAGGTCTATGTCAATTCAGAGAAAAGCAACATCACTAAACGGCCCTTCATCGAAAATGCAGTTCTGACAGACATTGTATTACTGTAGAATCAGGAAATTTGCCATCTTGCCCACTGTAGTACGATCTTGGAGTTCGTATATATAGTTAGAAGGGGGTGGGGGTTTGAGATACTGCATTTTCGATGCAGTGCCATTCAGTAATGTTGCCATTCGCTTAACTGACATAGACCCAGATTGCCCTTCACCTACCATTTTCCATTTATACATTATAAATGCTTTTTGTATCCTGGAAAGACATACTGCAGGCCCAAGGTATTGCCTTTGATTCATAATTACTTGATACCTACAAAGTTATAGGAATGCTGTGCAAAGTAGAACTGTAAGTGATCCAGCTTGTTAGACAAGCTATCAGCATGCCTCATTGACAGGCTTATAGAGTTATTGGTATGGGGGGTAAGACTGAGGATGGGTGAGCAGAGTGGACCAGGGGTGGACTGAACCCCACCCATAGAATGGGTAACAAAAGTAAATACATGAAAAATACGAGTTGCTTAAGACACTAATTAGTGCCACTTTAGCTACCTAAGAGAAGTGTATTTCCAGAGTGAGGAACAATTTGTGTTGGAGGAAAATGGTATGGAGGCGTCAAAGTTTGAAATATTAATGTTTTATGGATGTAGGAAATAATTAGTATTTATGTATGTATTTATATACATATATATACATATACATATGGTAAGGAGGCGTCAAAAGTTTGAAATATTAATGTTTTCTGGATGTAGGAAATAATTAGTATTTATGTATGTATTTATATACATATATATACATATACATATGGTAAGAAGGCATCAAAGTTTGAAATATTAATGTTTTATGGATGTAGGAAATAATTAGTATTTATGTATGTATTTATATATATATATATATATATATATATATATATATATATATATATATACGGTAAGTTTGAAATAGTAATGTTTTATGGACATAGGAATTAATTAGTATTTATGTATGTATTTATATACATATATATACATATACGTATGGTAAGGAGGCGTCAAAAGTTTGAAATTGTAATGTTTTATGGACATAGGAATTAATTAGTATTTATGTATGTATTTATACATATATATACATATACGTATGGTAAGGAGGCGTCAAAGTTTGAAATATTAATGTTTTATGGACGTAGGAAATAATTAGTATTTATGTATGTATTTATATACATATATATACATATACATATGGTAAGGCATCAGAGTTTGAAATATTAATGTTTTCTGGACGTAGGAAATAATTAGTATTTATGTATGTATTTATATACATATATATACATATATGTATTTATATACATATATATACATATACATATGGTAAGGAGGCGACAAAACTTTGAAATAGTAATGTTTTATGGATGTAGGAAATAATTAGTATTTATGTATGTATTTATTTATGTATTTATATATATATATATATATATATATATATATATATATATACATATATAGAAATACATATACATATGGTAAGGAGGTGTCAAAAGTTTGAAATGTTAATGTTTTATGGACATAGGAAATAATTAGTATTTATGTATGTTTTTATATATATATATATATATATATATATATACACATACATACATACGTATGGTAAGGAGGCGTCAAAGTTTGAACTATTAATGTTTTATGGACGTAGGAAATAATTAGTATTTATGTATGTATGTATGTATTTATATACATATGTGTATATATATATATATATATATATATATATATATATATATATATATATATATATATATATATATACATATACATATGGTAAGGAGGCGTCAAAGTTTGAAATATTAATATTTTATGGATGTAGGAAATAATTAGTATTTATGTATGTATGTATGTATTTATATACATATATATATATATATATATATATATATATATATATATATATATATATATATATACATATATGGTAAAGAGGTGTCAAAGTTTCAAATATTAATGTTTTATGGATGTAGGAAATAATTAGTATTTATGTATGTATTTATATACATATATATATATATATATATATATATATATATATATATATATATATATATACATATGGTAAGGAGGAATCAGAGTTTGAAATATTAATGTTTTATGGACGTAGGAAATAATTAGTATTTATGTATGTATTTATATACATATATATATATGTATATGTATATGTGGCTACACCTTTGTTGCCAGTTCAAACATTACTAAGCACCCCGGTGCTTCCAAGCCAAGGTGAACCTTTATCTGAAATAGCTACTGAAACAAATAGCAATGGTCGCTCAGCTACTGACACACCCCCTCCTAATCAGGAGGTGCTTTTCAGCAGCCAGGCAGCTCGCGCTTTAGGAGCGATACCCAAGACAACCTCATTAACCAATACAGCTTCTTTACCCTATCAGAAGAAATTTGCACAACGAGCAAGAGGGCGATCCAGCAGCAGAGGCCCGCGAAAAAGAAAATATTCAGAAGAGAAGCCTGCACAGAACAGGAGAATAAGATATTGACTTCTCTGCTATTTAACTATTCTAGTCATGTACTGGATGATTCATGCGTAAGCCTTTTAAATCGAGGGCTCAACTTCATTCCAGCTACACCGGCCACGCTAAACGAAACCCTCATAGACTTGAGACTTTTTTGTAGGCAATTGAGTTTAAAACTGTACTTTTCTGCAAATACTGCTGTTTCTGATGTTTATTCACAAACCTTGCCATTTAAAAGTAAGAGCATTTTCACACCAGCTATGCCTTCACAAATAGAATGCTTCCTTAAACTATGCAAATGCGATTACTATGAGTTTTTCTCTAAGGTTGATAAAAAAGGAAGATTCTATAATCTAACACATTTAGAGTCAGAATCCTTACGTGATCTTATGCATAATCATGATATTGTTGTGAAACCAGCAGACAAGGGGGGGTGTAGTAGTATTAGATTCATCAGAATATGTAACTAACATGCTCAATATGCTATCTGATGATGATACTTATAAACGAATAACTCAAAGTGAAGTAACCAAAATTATACAAGCAGTAAAAGATACCCTCTATGATCTTTTGATGTGCCGTCAAATCAGCTTAGAAATCTTCGAGTATTTTTTGATACAGCATCCTACCATACCCTTAATCAAAGGTATACCGAAGATACATAAAAACGTTTATCCTATTCCGATGAGACCTATTGTATCAGGGGAAAATTGGATAACTTCCCACATCTCTATTTTTCTAGAAAGTATCTTGCGACCGATAGTGAACCAGTATCCATCCATTCTAAGGGACACCTATGATTTACTAGAAAGCCTAAGCACCCTAGAGCTAAGTAACACACAACAACAAAATCTACTTATTACACTAGATGTAAGAAGTTTGTTCACATCAATACCTAACGACATAGGCATACAATACATTAGAGAACTATTAGTCAAGGAAACTTCCTTTACTAATGACAGAGTCATTTTGGTATGCCAGTTACTTGAATTGATACTTTTTAATAATGTTTTCTTATTTGGCGATGTATGTTATTCACAACAATGGGGGGTGGCCATGGGCACCCCCTGTGCTAATACATATGCCAATCTAGTGGTACTTTGGTGGGAGAAATTGTATCTATTTAATAATGAGATGTTTAAGTCAGTAAAGTACTATAAACGTTTTGTAGATGATATACTCATCATCTGGGAAGGCACTCTACAATCGTTCGATCTGTTTTTGAATTATCTAGAAACTACTACTACCTTTCTTAGGTTTACTAAGGAATGTTCATCTACAGAAATACACTTTTTAGATGTTACCCTTAAAATAACAGAAGAAGGTACCATTATTCCATCATTATATAGGAAACCAGTATGGAAAAATGCTATTCTAACATTTGATAGCATGCATCCCAGACACACTTTCTATGGTATAGTAAAAAGTCAGTTTATAAGAATCTCCAGACTTTGTACTGAGCCTGATGATTTATTGAAGGAAGCAGATCTTATGGAAGCTTTATTTATAAATAGAGGGTATGAACCAAACATGGTGAAAACTATAAGACAAAACATCTTGGGCGACAAGTATCCATTACACACGGAAAATGTTGTCCCATCTACAGGAAAAACTAACTATAGTACTTTTAGTAGATCAAACAATACAAACAATATGATTAAGTATACCATGAAATACACTAGTGACATAAATAAAGTACAACAAATCATCCACAAAAATTGGAATGTTCTTACTATGCATGCACATATTAGAGATATTGTAGGCAATAGACCCAGGTTTCTGTATAGGAATAGTAATAATCTTAAACAGATCTTATGTAATGACCATTGTAATAAGAACAACAAGCATAATTTAGATGTTTCTAGACCATTGATTTTGGGTACTTTTCCATGTCATCAATGCAATAGGTGCAGTTACATTACTAATGTACAGATATACAAGCACCCCTATACTGATTTCATTTTTGTCCCTCGATTTTATGCTAATTGCAACACTAGTAATCTTGTCTATCTTGCAACCTGCACGGTTTGTCAAGCCTTTTACGTGGGCTTGACAAAAAGAAAATTACGAGACAGGATTTACAATCACCTATATGACATTCGCAAGTGCAATGAAACTAATGCACTAGCGAAACACATATTAGATTATTCCACTCACAGTTTTTGTTTTAGAATGTTGCAAGTAGTACAATGTAATAAAAGAGGAGGAGATTCGGAGAATGATTTGGCATTGGCTGAATTAAATTGGATCCTAAGACTTGGTGCACATCTCCCTCCAGGTATTAATAACTATCTATCCATCAAGCCAATTTTAATAGGGAGAAAGTAACATCTTTTAACATCTTCTAAACATTTCTTACATACTTGCATAGATATATCTATATTAATTTTATAGTGTATTTATAGATTGATCCATATAATATATCCATTACTATCTTACATTCTATATTTTACTTCCTTAATTTGATTATATATATGATACACAACACAAGTAATATAGCTATTTCATATACATTTACTATAGTCATCTATATTTACACTTACATTCTCTCTCTCTCTATATATATATATATATATATATATTTATATTGCTGTTATATTAGTACTTAGTTTTTTACCTGACTTATTTTTGCTTACCAGGCATTCATACATATATTTATCTAACCAAATGAATAAATATTTATATCTATGAGGGTGTCACTATATTGTTCAAGAGCAACATATTCATCTGGCATGTTCCCATATTTATATGCTTCATTTGTTTCATGTAAAAACAAATATAATAATATGTATCTAATACACATCTAATAACGTTTAATCTAATACATATAGTGTAAAATATATTTATACAACTTTAATATAGGATGTCGATGATCAATTGTTTACGAGTAAGTCTGGATACATAACATCAACAACAGACCAAAATAATTATTTGCTTGTTTTATTTTTATTTTTTGATGTTTATCTAACTGCTCATTGTTTATTCATGTTTCTGCACTTAAAATGGTGTTTTCTAAGCAGCAAACTATATATTACAATGAATTTAATTGCAGAATACTGTTTTAATTGATTAATTGCTTTAATTTGGAAATGTTTTCCCGCATATGAGTATTTAAATGTATAGTAGCTCTTTGAAAGTTATCTGATGAAGCATAGGTTACACTACGCGAAAGCGCTCATCTCTTTTTTACTCCTAATAAATCGCATTTGGATTTTACTTTGCTGTTTGAGTTTTTATAGAGACTATTGGAATATTACATCGTGGCTAGTACTCTCATTATTTTCTTCTTTTGAGCTTGGTTTGTTGATGAGAGATCTACCTAGCAGTGTGGTCGCTTTCCTTTTCCTGACAACATGTATATATATATACAATTACATATAGTAAGGAGGCATCCGCGGTGGTGGTGCTGCGGTAGTGTTGTCGCCTCAAAGTAAGACGCTGTCCGGTTTGACTCTCAGCTAGAACGTCTTCTGTGTGGAGACATGCCTGAATGGGCGTTCCTTCATTGAAGGTTGTGCGTCAGTGCTGGCAACTCGGTATGTAAAAATAAACTGCCAGTCATTAGCGGACTGGAGTTCCGCTGTGGCGACCCCTAATCGGGAAAAGCCGAAAGACACAACATATTGTAAAGAGGCGTCAAAGTTTGAAATATTAATGTTTTATGGATGTAGGAAATAATTACTATTCATGTATGTATTTATATACATATATATACATATACATATGGTAAGGAGGCGTGAAAGTTTGAAATATTAATGTTTTATGGACGTAGGAAATAATTGGTATTTATGTATGTATGTATGTATTTATATACATATACATATATATATATATATATATATATATATATATATATATATATACACATATGGTAAGGAGGCGTGAAAGTTTGAAATATTAACGTTTTATGGACATAGGAAATAATTAATATCTATGTATGTATTTATATATATATATATATATATATATATATATATATATATATATATATATATATATATATATATATACATATGGTAAGGAGGCGTCAAAGTTTGAAATATTAATGTTTTTGGACGTAGGAAATAATTAGTATTTATGTATGTATGTATGTATTTATATACATGTATGTATATGTATATATATATATATATATATATATATATATATATATATATATATATATACACATTTGGTAAGGAGGCGTCAAAGTTTGAAATATTAATGTTTTATGGACATAGGAAATAATTAGTATTTATGTATGTATTTATATATATATATATATATATATATATATATATATATATATACACATACATATACATATGGTAAGTAGGCATCCGCGGTGGTGGTGCTGCGGTAGTGTTGTCGCCTCACAGTAAGACGCTATCCGGTTCGACTCTCAGCTAGAGCATCTTCTGCATGGAGACATGCGTGAATGGGCATTCGTTGAAGGTTGTGCGTCAGGGCTGGCAACTCGGTACGTAAAAATCAACTGCCAATCATTAGCGAACCGGAGTTCTGCTGTGATGACCCCCAATCGGGAAATGCCGAAAGACACAACATGTGGTAAGGAGGCATCAAAGTTTGAAATATTAATGTTTTATGGA
>NC_056736.1:748519915-748603451 GCF_019279795.1 Protopterus annectens
AAAGTGGGTAACTTAAGTTTTACATTTCTAAAAAGTTAAGTTTTAGTGGAGAGCCACTATTTTTAAAAGAGCAAGATAGATTACAAAAGTGCCCACCTCTTTCAGTCTGGTACTATGGAATACAGTAGGATAGCCAATAAATTTAAATAGTTGAAGGGGAGTGATTTCACAAAATAATTTTGTGCTTACTCACACCAGCCAGTAAAAGCAGAGAGGAAACAAGATATATGGTCAAACTAACACAAGGTGCAGGCAACTAGAAAGGCAGAGATGTTTAAACACAACAGTAACAGGGGGCAGGGTGGAAAAAAATTCTGTCTGGCTCACAAGAGACAGAGCTGTGGTGTCTTTTCAAGTTTTATTATGCAGTTAAAAGCAGAATACAAGTAAAACACAGTGTAAAGAAAAATCACAAAATGCAAAATAGAAAAAGGCAATAAAGTGGTAACAAAATACAAAAAATAAAAAGCAAACAAACCTTTCCGTCACAGCAGACTGTGGCAGAGTCTGTTTGAGCCCAGTTAGATTTATTCTCCTCATGTTTCAAAACTTTCACTACATTCAGGTCTTGTGAGGTCAGCAGATATCTGTGCAGTCCCACGATTAGATATCTATACATGTACTCAATTTCAAGGAGGCCCATCTCTGCTTAGGAACAGGGAATATATGATTTTGGGATGCACTGATTTTTATAAATCATTTGGTTAGCATGAAGCATCCTTCTTGTTTTCCTGTCTAATCTTGCCAACACATTTTGGGGCCAATCAGTCACTCCAAAACTGTAAATTAGGACAGGAAGAGTAAGTTGGTTTTTAGCTTGAATTTTGTTCTTAGATGTCAATGCTGTTTTCTTTTATCCATGAATGTGGGATACTATCAAATGCTTTTTTGTAGTCAGTCCATGCCATACTTAGATTCTTCCTCTTTTTACAGTTCTCCACTATGACTTTATTTAGCAATAAATGACCCTTTGTTCCATATTACTTTCTTTTTTTGCCCTTTTGTTCTGTTGCCATAATTGAGTTTTCTTTTAAATGACTATAAAATCTGTCGGCATTAATTCCAGTGTATCGTTTATACATCATCAGAAGGCAAGTTATTGGTCCATAGTTTTTAGGGTAGCTTTCAGGTTCACTCTTAAGTAGGAGCATTATTTTACCACGTGTTAGCCAGGCTGGTGTCTGTTCGGGGTGTGCAGATAAATAGTTCTTACTCATGGCTAAATCTTCATGCAAATTGTTAATACTTTTAACCAGAAGTTAGGTACTGCATGTGGGCCTGGGGTTTTCCAGTTAGAGGCTTTTCTTAACTTAGTTTCAATCCCTCTGGCTGATACTTCAGCCCATTTCATATCCTGCACCATTAAACTTATTTTTTCTTTTACATCTTCTGTCCATGTAGCATGTTTATGTTCCACAGGATCTTCATAAATACTCTAAAATATATATTTTTCTTTTTTTTTGGTGGTCTTTAGATTCCTTTTGCTTTGTTTCCCAGTTTTCTACAAAACTTTTTTGGGTCATCAATAAATTGCTTATTTTGTATTTTTCCTTTATATTTATAGGTTCATAGGTTCATAGGTTCATACTAGGCTATCTGCCCGAGGGCATTTACAAGCCTAGCCCATAGTTTTGTGGCTTACGCCACCCCTTTAGTATGGGGAACTATACCCATTATTTTGCTGTGCCTCTGTTGAGCAGTGACACTGAGGTAATCCCTGGGGTATATCTGCGATCTCCCATCCATTGGTCAAGATTTCTCTTGAACAAGGCCAGTGCTCTGCCTCACATATACGGGATTTTATTCCACAGCATAGGAGTCTTTGGGTGATGAATCTATCCCTCCAGCTTTACGCCTTATTAATAGCCGTGTCGAGGTTTAAGTCTCCCCCCTTGTGGCTCTGACGGATCTAGATTTTTGAGGTGAAGCATATTCATCAAATCTGGGTTTGACATGGCCTTGTATGTTAGGCAAAGGTCACCTCTGAGCAAAAGCGTGGCGACTGAATAGAGTTGGAGTTCTTTCAGTCGGGCAGCTTAGGACAGATGTTTGAGACCCTTTATCCTTTTGGTGAGGAACTTTTGTGGCCTCTCCAGCTGCTGCAAGTGTCGGGTCAGATACATTCCGAATGGGGCATTGTACTCAATCATTGGTCTGATGAGTGATGAGTATAGGAGACTATGACCTCCCTTGATCTAGATGAGAATCCCTTCATGATAAGGTGGGCAATGTAGAAGGTCTTCCTAACTACTTTAGCTACATGGGTGTCGAATGACAGACTACTATCAACCTGGGTCCCCAGGTCCCTGATAACTTCTTCTGTGCTCAGTGGATTGCCACCTATTTGGTAGCTAGGGGTAAACTTTTTTTCCCGAAGGGTATGACTATGCATTTTTGGCATTTAACTTTAGGCCATGGCTCTGGCACCAGTTATCCGTTTCTGTGAGACCCTTCTGAAGGATATCTGTGTCAGATGTGTTTTCTACTATGGCACCCAGTTTGCAGTCATCTGCAAACTTTGTCAGCCATAACCCTCCTGTGTTTGCTTGTACTGAAAAGTAGATGCCAAACAAGAGTGGGCCCAGGACTGAGCCCTGTGGTACACCACTTGTGACAGGCTTTGAGTCTGACATGGCGCCAGCAACTCTGACCCTGTGGGTTCTGTCACTCAGCCAGTTTGCAACCCATCTTGTGATGTATGGGTTAACATTTAAGCTGATGAGTTTTTCAATGATACCCCGGTGGGGTATTGTATCAAAGGCCTTCGCCAGATCGAGGTAGGCTGTATGGACTGCCTTTCCCCCCTCAAAGGCTTTGGTGACTGTTTGAAAAAGTCAACCAAGTTTAGAAGGCATGATCTGCCTTTGACAAAGCCAAACTGGGATGGATCCAAAGTCTGCAAATTCCCTATGTCTTTATTTATGAGGTCCATTATGATCCTCTCCATGGCTTTGCAGATAAGGCTTGTCAAGCTAATGGGCGGTAATTTCCAGGGTCGGTGGAGGCACCGCCTTTGTGAAGTGGGACCACAGTTGCAGTGCCCACTCCCTGGTGCGTGATCCAGAGGTAAGACTATGATTAAACAGCTGTCCTAGCTGTGGGTTTAATTCCTCATTGAGTGTGGAGCACACAGCCGGGGACACCATCAGGTCCCATGGATGCTGTGTTTTTGCTTGGAGAGAGCAGTTCTCACTTGGGCGTTGGAGATGTTTGGGGGCTGCAAGGTATAGATATCTCTCCTTTTGGGGAAGGGGAGAAGTTTGCACTGAACCTGTCAGCCAGTATGTTGGCAATGTCTGTAGGATCAGTAATCTTCACATCATTTTGAACTAGTTCTGAGCATATCTGGGAGTTTCCTCCCAGGTTTCTAACATAGCTAAAGAAGGCCTTATGATTGTCTTTTGAGTCTTTAGCTATTTTTCTCTCAAAATTTGCTTTGGATGATTTTATGAGAGCTCTTAGTTTTTACTTATAGTGATCAAAGGGTGTCTTACTTTTAAGGATTTTGCTCTATCTTGTAGTAGCTTCCTCCTTTTGTTGTAGAGTTTGTTTATGGCTGGGGTCCACCAGACTGGACGCTTGCCTTTGGTACAAAGAGTCTTTGTTTTGCTTGGGATTGCCTTATCCATGCAGTCATGCAGGTGCTGGTAGAAGGCATTTGTAAGTGATTCAGCAGCTTGAGTACTGTTTTCCGCGGGGCTCGGGGCCTTAAAGGAGACCACACTAGTCTTTAGAAGTGTGAAGTCGGCTTCGAGAAGTTCTTTACTGTGGTCTTTTTATTTCAGGTGGGGTGGGATGAGGACCTCCAGCGAGATTAGTTTGTGATCTGATCTCACCAGTGAAGGGTATACTGGTGTTGAACATTGTGCTCCCATGTTCGTGATGATGAGATCAAGTATGTTTTCTCCTCTTGTGGGGATGGTGACTAGTTGTTCCATGGCATTTGAGTTTATGAATTCCAGGAACTTTTGGGCTAGGTGTTTGGGCTTGAGTAGTGTTCCCAGTCTATATTAGGGTAATTGAAGTCACCTAGTATGATGGTGTTTGGTGATACATTTATCCCCACTAGTGTTTTCAGGAAGACCATGTGAGGTTCCTGAGTTTGTGAGGGTGGCCTGTAACATGCTACAATTTGCAGAGCAGTCTTGCCTATGGTTAATTGCACCTGGATGGTCTCCGATGCATCGTGCATTGCCACCAGTCTTGAGGTGTGGGTGTCCTTGATGAATATGGATACCCCCCCTCCT
The DNA here is from genome assembly GCF_019279795.1 of Protopterus annectens. Classification (NCBI taxonomy): domain Eukaryota; kingdom Metazoa; phylum Chordata; order Ceratodontiformes; family Protopteridae; genus Protopterus; species Protopterus annectens. Next base: position 748,524,163 of record NC_056736.1, read on the forward strand.
TTCTTGGTATTGTCCGGATTTTGGGGCCGGAACGCATGATAAGAGGTAAAACCTGATAGTGCTGGGGTGCTCTCAGGAGCCTTGAACCAGGTTTCTGTCACTGCACAGACATCGATGTTCTCCATACTGAGAAGGGCCTCGATGCGTGCATTTTGAGATTTAGACTTCTGGCATTGAGCAGCATTACCCTTAGTTTTTTCCTTTTTGTGTTCTAGGGTGGTAGGTTTAGAATTTGAGCCTTGCCTAAAAAGGCACTATGGGGTGGCAAGAGCCTTTGCCAATATCCGAATCCCAGGGTGACAGGTGCAAGCCGTCCTAGCGTGGCTTGTCCAGCATGTCATCCCAGGCAGACAGACATTGGATCCTTTGAATGACACCAGAGTTTAAGCCAATTGTTAAAGCTGATCATCTTATCTCTGTATTGTGGCATCATTCTTGGTGAAGGTAGGATACTGCTCAAGGTCAGGGTCATACCTGCCTGGGCTACATAATCAGAGAGCTCCTCAATGTCTCTTTTCATGTAGTCTGGAGGGGTAATGCTCAGGGGTCGCTTACACCAGCGTGGACAAATGACTGAGTCATATTTGTACTTGCTGTTGAGAGACCTGAGTGCTTGCGCTATGTGGCGGATTCTAGCGCCCGACAGGCAGCTTACTGTGACCTTCTCCTTACTCAGTCTGGTGAGCGGGACATCAGTGTGTCTGGCTATGGAGTCACCAATGACTAGTGTGTCTGGCATTGTGTTTGGCCTTAAGGGCTGTGACTGTTTGACACTCTGACTGTGAGGTCTATGTGTTGCAGGTGTTGTGTTCTGAGGTGGTGGTTGTTTGGGTGTCTGCTTTGGTGGCCTCTGCTGTTTTGGTAGATTTTTGATCAGAGCGCCAGTATGTCTTTGTGTGTTTATGTGTATGATTTGAGGTTGTGATGGTACTATGTGAGACTGGGTCTATAGTGTGTGTGGTAACCTTCTCCTCCTGACTGGTCTTGCCAGTCCTATGTTGAGAGCTCAGCCTCCAGTTTGGCCATATAGTTGCATCTCGCATGTATTTGTGTTTTGTGGGAGGAGGAGAGGGTTGTCTGTGTACATGAGGCAATTGTAACATTGCCTCAATATTCCCAGGTTCACCAGCTGAGCAGGAGAGGACACTAGCAACTGATCCCTCGACATGCTAGAAGGACTAGACAAAAAAACTTTAAAATAGATTCCGGGGGACATGGGTGACCGAGAAATGGGGGTTTACCTTTTTGGGGTGCTATCTATAAGAGTGCCGTATCAAGGTAATAAGTACTGTAGGAGCAAGTGCTAGGTTTAACAGATAGAGAAAAGTCTACTTGGAGTCAAGTAGAGATGATCTTTTTAGGTATTAGAGAAAGTGCTAGTAACAGGGAAGCTTAAAGGTAAGATTGAAAAGAATGCACTCTGCAGTGTGCACTAGAGAAGTTAGATATGAAAGTAGGTAACTTGAGTTTTACCTGTTTAAAAAGTTAAGGTTTAGTGGAGAGTTACTATTTTTAAAACAGCAAGATGGACTGAAAGGGGTGGTTACTTTTGTATTTTGGTACTATGAAATACTGTAGGATGGCCAATAAATTTAAATAATTGAAGGGGTGGGATTTCAAAAGTGATGGTTTTGTGATTACTCACATAAGCCAGTGAAAGTAGAGAGAAATGAGATATATGGTCAGATTAACATAAGAGGCGGGCAACTAGAAAGACAGTGGTATTCTGCCTGACTCAGAACAGAGACAGCTGTGGTCTCTTTTGAAGTTTTAATATGCTGTTAAAACAGAATGCAAGCAAAACACAAGGTAAAGAAAACAAACTACAGTATTCAAAATATAGAAAGGCAATACAGAAATACAAAAAATAACAGCAAACTAACCTTTCCTTCACAGCAAAGTGTAGCAGAGTCTGCTTATCTTCTAAGTTTTTCAGCATGTGCTGAGATTTTCAGTTTGTTATTTGTGATAGTGCATGATAGAGCCTGATCTGTTCTAATACTGCACATTGCTTTTATCACATTTAATTTTCTAAGTAATTCTGTTGATCTGTTCCCTCTTCTATACTCTTCTAACAGTGACACTTCTTGTCTTAATTGCTTTTGTCTGTTCGATACTTTCATGATGGTATTCGATTTCTCCCCTTACTTTCCCTCACTACCCTGTGTTCTTGTTGAATTTTATCAGTTATTAATTTAGCTGCACAGTAATATACCCTATTTACTTCTGTTATATGGCATGGATCTCTATGGACAGTCCTACTTGCTGTGTTCATTTGTTTTATCAAACTTCTGACTTTTTGGGTTTTATTGACTTTCTGCAGTCTATTTCTTTCATTGATCTTAATATATCTATCTATGTCAATTAAGTCAAGCAACTCTTCTCGTAGCTCATTTTAATAAGTTAATAAATATCAAAGTTAATAAATATTACCCGTGGCAGGCACCATTTTTAAAACTACAATCCACTCTGCTACAGGCCCCATGAGGAGCTCAGTGTCTCTCCAGTAAGTGTTTTACAACTGTAAATGCCTATTTATGTTGAATTGTGTTAGATATTTTACAAATGTATATGTCTATGTTGAATTGTGTTAGACATCTAATATGATTTATGCTTTATTATTGGAAGTTACTATGGCATGCTAGCATTTTGTCTGCACCAAGTTGTTTTTAGTATAATAGTATGTATGGTCTATTTGCATAGCTGCACCTTGTTCACTAATATTATTCATGTAAATGTGTTGTGTGTAGACAGCTCATACTGGTGTCTAACTTTTTTTTATATAATTGTGCTGTTACTGGTGGATAGAATCACATTAGAGACCCAGGACAGAGTGCTGCTTGCTATATTTTTACCTGTGACTGCATAACTGTCTGATGAGGTTTCTTCTAACAGATTTTTTTCCAATTGGCTCAGTAATCTGTGTATACTAGTAGTTACAGTAGCTATTTTCTCAGTTTGTTGTTTTGTAATCTTTATAATATATCTTTACCATCTCAAAAGTGCTTACTCCTCTCTGTACTCTTTTTTTCTAGACCTAACACCACTCTTAAGTATTCAACTGTGGTACCACCTTTATCATTCTTATAAGAAAAGTGCAGTCTGGGTCTGAACTGTCTGCAAACAGCTAAAGCTAACTTTGAGTGTGTGTCTACCTGTTTGAGCCAATATTCATTTTCCCCTGGAGAGCACTGTGCTTTGGCTTGTAAGCAGCCCCCCCAATACACACACACACACACTCATCTTCCACTTTCTCTCTTATTCCCTTCTGTTAGCAAATAGTATCCATAACTGATCAATACTGTGTGTTTGTTAATTTAAACTGAGTGCTGCGGTAGTGTTGTCGCCTCACAGTAAGACGTCCTGTTCGATTCTCAGCGAAAGCGTCTTCTGTGCAGAGACATGCATGAATGGGGGTACCTTCGTTGAAGGTTGTGCAACAGGACTGGCAACACGGCACAGAAAAATCTACTGCCAATCATTAGCGGACCGGAGTTCCACTGTGACGACCCCTAACTGGGAAAAGCCGAAAGACACAACAACAACAACAACCACAGTAGCCTACTGATACAAGGTTATCCTGTTTTTCCACCTGAGAAATGGTTAAGAAATGACTTACAGTTTCAGAGCAGTCCTTGGTCAATTCTGATTGTTTCTTAAACACAAACTTGTCTTTCCTTTGGCTCATTAGCAGCAGTACAAAAGAACTGCCTGCTCACACCCTTGTTCTCCCCCTCCCCCTTCCCTGTTTATTACCTTAAGCCAATCCCAAAGTTAATAAATATTACCTGTGGCAGGCACCATTTTTAAAAATACAACCACTCTTTGTCACTATCATATGTTCATTTATCAGTTTACTGTGTTACCTGATTGTTTCCAGCCCCGTCATAAGAGCAACTAACAGGGTCTCTATCCGCTTCACTCCCCACCCTGCCCCCTATTCCCCCCAGCCCCCAATGGTCCTACCTTTTTACACTCACAAACCCCTTCCATCTTTCCAATAGCCAACCACAGCGCTAACCCAACACTACCTCCTCCATTTTCCCACTACTATCACACTTCCTCAACTAACATGTACAAGCATACCTTACCTATGCTCACTGCATGCACTGTCCTTGCATATCTTACCTCCTACCAAAGCTCCATCATTCCCCCACTCAACCACTACCACCGTGCTGCTACTCACACCACCACTCATGTCTTATCTTCACTCAGCTCCCCTCCCACCAACTCAAGAACCATCCCTTTGCATCCCCCCGCATATTCTATCAATTATATTACTCAAACATAAAGCATCCCTACAACTTAACGTAGAAACCCTCCCACCATACCTATTACCCACAGAGCGCAATCATAAAGTTTCCCTAATAAACAAACACATTCAAAAACTGAGAAAACTAATAACCTCATGCATATCAAAACTAGCCCTAAGTGGAGACATCCACCCAAACCCTGGCACTACCATCTCCAACCCCATTCCTCGTAATCAGACTGGAAACCACACCTTCTCCCATATCACAGCCAATAGAAAGCCAAGTGACTTTCTTGTACGAAGCCTAAATTTTAGAAATATATCCAACAAATTCCATGAACTCCATGCCACCATAGACCGTATAGTCATCCTGACAAAAACCTGGCTAAAACCTCACATTACCAGTGAGCAAATACTCCCTACCGGTTACGGCATACTAAGAGGGGACCGGCTAAACAAGAAAGGAGGCGGTGTAGCTATAATATTTAAACAGCATCTAAACATCCAGATCTTATAATCATCAGCTCCACAAATAGGCAATGAAGAAATAATATATACCAACCTCAAAATAAACCAAAATAAAACCATCAACATAATTGGATGCTACTTCCCACATGGCTAAAACATCCCTCCACTAGAAAACCTCCTCAGCTGGTCTACCCACCATCTCCCCCAAGAAACTATCATTTTAGGTGATTTCAATATTGACTGGCAGTCCTGTTCTGGCAACAATCCAACCCATCATATAAACCTTCATGGCTTCATCCAACTAGTCCAGTCGCCAACCAGGATAAATAAAAACTCCAGCAAGCACACTACCCTGGATTGGATACTACTCAGTAAGAGCCCCCAGTCATATATAACAGGCTGCTTATCAGATAGCCTCAGTGATCACTCCCCAACATTCCTACTCAAAAAATACCTATACCAAGCTAAACCTGTCATCTACTGTCAAATACATGAAAAACTAAACTTTAACCCACTCACATTCATCTCATCCCTTAAAGAATGTAACTGGCATCCCCTAAAGTACCTCAGTCTTGATGACGCAGTTGAATTTTTTAATACTACCTTCCTGAGCATCCTTAATTACCATGCCCCCATAAGACTTTCCAGAACCAAAGCACAACCCTCCCCATGGCTACAGAAAACCACTAAGTCAGAAATGAAAAACAGGGATAAAGCCTGGGAGTACTGGCGCAAAACCAAAACCCCCTCAAATAGACAGAAATTCCTAGAACTATGCAATAGAGTTAAAAAGCTAATAAATCAGGACAAATTCCAGTGCTACCAGTCTGCCCTAGACTCCTCCCAACACAGCCCCAAACAATTCTGGTCCTCCATAAACTCCATCCTCCACCCAGGTAAAGTCAGCACCCCTCCTCCTAACATCCCTCACTCCTCCAAAAATATTGCTATCTCATTCAACACACACGTCACACAAACCATACTATCACTAGCTAAACAACACAACCCCCTTCCCCTCCAACCCACACCGTCAACTAGTAATCTCCCACTGCCTTCTCTTTTTCTCATGTACCTACCTCCAACATAAAAAAAACTCTTAACTAAACATAAGCCCACCAAATTAGCAGCAGACAACCTCCCAAGTGAATACCTACAAATCGCAGCTGATGCTCTGGCCCACCCAGTATCCATCTTGATTAACCGATCGTTATCAGAAAGTTACGTTCCCACACTGTGGAAAGTATCACATATAATTCCCCTCCACAAAGGTGGCCCCTCCACAGAACTAACCATTTACAGCCCCATAGCTATTCTCTCTCCACTGTCCAAAATACTAGAGAGATGCATACATTCTCAGGTCTCAGACTACCTCCTTTCCAATACTCAGCATGGTTTCCGACCAAACCATAGCACCACCACTGCCTTACTCTCCTTTGCTAACACTATCCTTCAGCATACAAACAATGGCTATCTCTCCTCTGCTACTTTCCTAGACCTATCTAAAGCATTTGACATGGTCCCACATAAACAACTCATTTCTGTCCTCAGTAACGGGTCTATATTATATCATCAAACGCTTAAAAAAAGCGACCGCTGATTGATCGACCTAATTTAAGCGAAAGCTTACAATCTCGAACAGTCAGATCAGCGATTTTTTTCCCAGGGAAAGAAATCGCTGATCCAAAACACATACACACAACACAAGCACACCAAACAAACAGAAATCCACACACATACACCTAAAATCTGATACCTAACCCTACACTAAACTATGCACACACCACTAACTACGCACTTACCTTAACCCAAACCCTAACCCTAAGGTCCGTCACTATCGCACACTCACCTCACCCGCTCCCTAACCCTAACTCACTTAAATCCGCCCTAACCCTCATGTCCACTCAATTGCGCACACACCTAACCCGAGCCCTAACCCTAACTCACCTAAATCACCCTAACACTCACATCCACACAATCGCACACTTACCTGAATCTGACCGGTAACTTTCCACCATAACACTGAAAATACCGAAGCAACAGAAACAGACAACCAAATTATTTCCTTAGGAAAAAATTTGAGTTTCTGCTGCTTCGATATTTTGCAGTTTCGTGAAAATAAGTTCGATCAATCAGCGCTCGCTTTTTTAAGCATTTGAGGATATAATATAGAACCCTCATTAACCTATCCTTCTCTCAATCAGTCACCAACTGGTATCAGAGTTACCTGTCTGACCGCCAACAATCTGTTGTATGGCAGAATGACATATCTTCCCAACTACCTGTCTCCATAGGGGTTCCCCAAGGATCCATCCTTGGACCCCTACTCTTCTCTGTTTTCACCAATAATCTAGCCTCTGCCACCAAACATGACACACTCATACAATACGCAGATGACTCAGCCATCATCTGCTCAGCCCAGTCTCTACCCAAACTGCAAAACATTGCACAGGAAGCCTTTTCCTCTGTTGAAACTTGGTTATCCGATGCCCAATTAATACTCAACCCAAACAAAACTAAACTACTCATCTTCCAACCCACCAAACATACTCAAAACAACTCTCACTTTAAGATCACAGCAAAAGACAACACCACTATATACCCAACTGAACACACCAAATTGCTAGGAGTGGAAATAGACAATAAACTAAAATTTGACATTCACATATCCATGACCATAAAAAAAGCCCACAAAAACTAGGAGCATTATACAGAAATAAGCAACTTCTTACCAAAGCAGCAAAGATTTCAATAGCAAATTCCCACCTTATCTCCACCCTACTTTATGCCTCTCCAATATATACCAACCTAAGGCAATGCAATCTAAACAAGCTAGAGACCTGCTACAACAAAATCACCAAATTCTCCACAGGGGCATCCTACCATAGTCACCACTGTCTCTCACTTGCTGAACTGGGTTGGCTTGAACTCCCTCAGCTCCTTCAATGGTATCAACTATCACTCGCCTACAAACTAGTAAACCATCCACTAAATGTCCCATCCCTCCAGAATCTACTCCAACCCTATTGCACTACCAGACCACTAAGATCCAGCAACAAAAATCACTTGCAGATCACTAAAGCCAATAACTTTGCTGGTGAAGCACTATTCTCTTGCGCCATAGTCAAATTATGGAACTCCCTCCCACCCACAATTACCTCCGTACCATCATGCACCCACTTCAAAACTTTACTAAAAGCGCACCTAAAAACATGCTGGCTATGCCCTTGCAACTCCTACTCTAATATCAACCACCCCATCCAGCTACTACCTTTCTTTCCACGCCACTAACTACCTTGATTGTAGCAAGCTCAGATGCTCATAAGCCTAGTACTTTTTATACAGCAGTTATTTCTTCTTGTAACATTTGTTAATGTCTGTTATGTACTTCGCAGATAAAGATTCTAGTTCTCTACTGATGTACTGTGTTCTTCATCTGTAAATATGTTTGTAATTAATTGCTATGTTAAATTGTTAATCGCTATGTAATCCAGTGTAACTACTGTCTATTTTAAATGTGGAGCTTTTCTCCCCGGGCCGCCGCTGAAAATGGACCTATGTCCAGTCGGCTGCTCCCGGCCAACAAATGTAAATAAATAAATAAATACATTTTCTTCTAAACTGAGGGCACATTTTTTGTTTTCCATTTACTGCGGGCATTCTATAGAAAGTTCTGTACCATCTTCCTGTGGCACATTCTGTTCAGTTTCATTCTGTGTAATCTGTTGATGTGAGAGTGTTCAATCTCGCCTTTGTTCTCAAGCTCTGCATCGAAGAAGCTCGAGATCACCTAATACCCACAATCCCTCTGCCTTTACCCCAGATCTAGTTTGCCGCTGCATCACTGGGTCGAGCTCGAGCACCTCAGATAAGATTTAGAATTTTATTCTAGCTTTTTCTCTGGTTCTTTAGTATTAGAAACTGTTTAATAATATTTTGTGTGAGTGTGGTAAGGTTTAGGAAATCGTTATAAAACTTAGTCAGGTTTCTCTTCGGGGCCTACCTCCACTCTTTGGATTAGACAACTGGATTGACTCTTTCTGGATTTGACAATTTTACCGGACTTGACTGTCTTTTTCTGGATTTGACTATATTTCTACTTACCTTGACATGTCTGAAAAGACCAAATCAGGTTTCAAGTGTTGCCAGTGTGGGCAAAAAATGTCAGTAACTGACAAACATATTTCCTGTGTCTACTGTCTTGGCCCTCTCCACTTGCAAGAAGACTGTTCTATTTGTCATTCTTTCAGTGGGAGGGTCATGACAGATAGACGCAGGAAATTAATGGACAGAGGTTTATTAAAACCTTCCTTTCAGGAGGCTCTGGATGCTTCTGACCAGGCATCCAAGTCCTCGAAGGAATCGAAGACGTCGGAGCCCAAGTCATCGGCTCCGAGCTCTTCAGTTGCATCACCGGTTCCACAGACAGTGTTCAACTGTTGGCAGTTCGAGCCTCGAGTCTTGGAACGGTGGCGGAGCTCCCTCCACCGACTCTGTTGAGGTCGTCTTCCAGACCCTCTCCGACACCGATGTAGACCGTGGTGCAGAAGTTAATGGAGAATACGGCCTTATCCAAGCTCATCTCAGTCACCTCTCAATTGGTGTCGAGACTTGAAGGCCTTCCACTATCTCCATCTGTTCCTCCTCCGAGACCTGTCCAGTCTTCGGAGCCGGAAGAAGCTGAGCTGCTGATTGTGGAGCCCTCGGTGCCAGAACAAGATCCATCCTTGGTTCCGGGACCGAGTCGGACCGATTTTCGGTTCCTGCCTGTTTCGGGATTCTTCCCATTTCTTCGAACCGGGAGATACCTCTCGGGACCGGGGGGGCTCGACCTCATGAGGAAGGTGTTGTCTACCCAGACAACCACATCAGCAGAAACAGCTTCTCCTCCCCATAAAGGTCCGTTATCCTCCTCTGCACCCACGGCTACAGCTGGCGCCGAGCACCTGTGTCTCAGCCACCCTGCCCCCCTCTTCTCGGAGGCTTCTTCGGATGCTCCCCGAAGAAGTCCCTAGGAAGAGATTGTGTAAGAGGAGACACTTAGATTCTCCACAAGAATCTTTGACATCCGATACTGACTTGGATGAGTCAGAAGGGTCCCCTAAGTCACCTTCAGAAGATGTCGCTTTCTGACATCTTGGAGATCCTAAAACAGAGAGGTGACTGGCAGTCCCTCCCTTCTGAGGATGAGTCAGTCTTGCTGAAGGCATTTGGTGCTCGCCCTTCCTCCTCCTGGGTCGATGAGTTAATGGAGTTGATTGAGACACCTGACACGGTGGAACCAGTCCCTAGGAAGCCTAATAAGTACATCACTGCACCCCAGGACAAGGCTTACCTCACTAAAGGAGTTCCAGAAAAGGAGATGTCGGAGTCTTCCTCATCTGTCCATCCGCCTAACAGAGATTCTAGGACTATGGACAGACGGAAGCGCATTTTAGTTCAGCGGCTTTTTCTATGCTTCCTGAACTATTTGACTCATTTTACACGCTTACAGAGGGATCTAGTCAAAGAGTTGGGAGATACCTCCAGGGTATTACAGATGCTGCTGTCTCAGAGAAGGTTTCGCACATCTAAATACCCTTACATCCATTGTTAACTCATCCATGAGGCTGATATCATAAGCCTTCAAGTCTTCCTTTACTAACGCCCCATTTGATGGTGCCACACTTTTTGGCCCTAAAGTAAAGGAGACTGTGAACAGGAGGGAAAGACTCTGTCTGCTGTCGGAGTCGGAAAATGTGGTTTGAAAACCCCAAGGATCTTGGGTGATGCCTCTAGAGGCAGAGGAGGCCAAGGTGACAGGATACCCCCTGGTAAACCTTTTCAGCACTCCTGAGAGGAGGCCCGACTGTCCTGCTCTGGAGGCAGTAGCTTTATACCCTCAGGCCTGGCAAAACATTACTACAGACAACTGGGTAAAAGCGTTGTTACCAGAGGTTACAAAATACCATTCCTATCCACCCCATTCCAAAGAAAACTCCCAGATGTAACACCCCATCTAGACCCAGCAGCTACAGAAATTTCAAAGCTGCTAGAAAAAGAGTCATCCAACCAGTCCCAGCGGACCAAATAGGATTCGGAACTTACTCAAGGTTCTTTTTAGTTCCAAAGAAGACAGGGGACTGGAGGCCGATTCTGGACCTAAGCAACCTCAACACCTTTGTCAAAAGGAGAAGTTCAATGGTCACGCTTCAATCGATCCTTCCATTCTTACAGAAGGACAACTGGATGTGCTCAATAGATCTGAAGGATACTACCACATCAAAATGGCCAGGGCGTCCAGGGATCATTAGCCAGTCACTATCAGTTTGGGCACTGCCCTTTGGTCTGACCTCAGCCCCCAGGGTTTTCACCAAATGCACTCATCTGAGACGACTGGCTCCTGTCTGCCACCACCAGGCGTCAACTGATACAGGCCAGGGATTACACCCTACAACTTTGTATTCACAATTTCCGAAATTTGAAAAATCTTTGCTACAGCCATCACAGCATATCTTATTCATAGGAGCGGAATTAGATACGCATCATTTGGTTCTAAGGCTTCCTACAGAAAGGATAGTAGCACTTCAAAACAACATTTCTCTCCTGCTGTCGTCTAAAAAGTCCCTGGCAAAGCTGGTTCTGAAGGTCTTGGGTCTCATGGCAGCTTCTCTCATTGCGATACCATTGGGAAGACTGCACATGAGAGTTCTACAATGGCTCCTGTTTGCACAATGGTTATTCCAACAACTACCTCTGACTCACGAAATTTTGATAACAAACACATGCAAATCACACCTAACTTGGTGGCTACAGACTTGCAACCTGTCCAGCGGAAGACCATTTGTGCTACCCGCACCGTCAGCGACGATAACCACGGACGCTCCCCTGATAGGGTGGGGGGGCATCTTTCAGGGACAGACAGTCCAAGGCGAATGGACCAATCTGGAGTACAATCTGCACATCAATGTTCTGGAGTTGAGGGCAGTGTTTTAACACTTTGCTCCCCTTCTTCCTCTAGGGACTATTGCAGTTCAGACGGACAACATGTCCGTAGTCTGGTACATAAACAAGCAAGGGGGAACCAGGTCTTATCAACTATGCAGAGAGGCCATGAGAATTTGGCAGTGGCGCATATCCCGGGTCATCCAACGCCATAGCCGACAGGCTGAGCAGAGCAATACTGTTGCCTCACGAGTGGTCCCTCAAACAGTCAATCGCGAGCATGATTTTGTGGGGCCAGCCTTCCTGCGATCTGTTAATGAACGCCAAATGCAGGAGCTACTTTGCCCTATTACCAAGTCCCCAGGTCTCCTATATGCTTTTCCTCCATTTCCCTAATTGCAAAGTTTCTGCAGAAAGCCAACAACCTTCAGAGGACTATAATCCTCATTGCCCCATTCTGGCCTCGTCAAATTTGGTTCCCTTTCTATTGCATCACGGGACCTTGGATGCTGGACCCAGAGCCGGATCTACTGACCCACAGTCCTCACCCATCTCTCGAATCACTCCATCTAGCAGCTTGGCTGCTCTTCCCTTTCTAGCCAGGTCTGTTTCCCTTACACGGCGGTTCAAAATATTTTAGTGGCTTCTCATAAAGTTTCCACTACAAAGACCTACACCAGTAAATGCTTCTGGGCTGATTCACATCATCTGGACCCTGTTATAGCTCCGTTGAACAAGATATTGGAGTTCTTGACAGAATTATTTCATGAAGGAGCTCACGTTCTCCTGCTACGTTAAGAGTGCAGTTAGCTGCCATTTCTAACTATCATGTGGAAGAATGTGTGCGCCTATTATGGCTCACAGACTTTGTAAAGCCTTTTTAAAAGGATCCTTTCATATCAGACCACCAGTCAGAAGTCCTACATCACCGTGGAATTTGAACCTCTTGCTTTCTAAATTGATGTTGCCCCCCTTTGAACCAGCCTCAATTTGCCCATTGAAATTTTTGTCATGGAAAACTCTATTCCTAGTGGCCATTACATCCTGTCTGAGCTTCAAGCCCTTTCTATTAAACACCCTTATTTAATTTTCCACTCTGACAGAGTATCACTAATCCATCCTTTCTCCCCAAAGTTTGCTCTACTAATAATATTAATCAGTCCATTGAATTACCCACCTTTTTCAAAAAACACTCTAAAATTGGAGTATATGTTGCACAAACTGGATGTCCATAGACAACTCAGATTTTATTTGGATAGAACAAAAGATCACAGGAAATCTGATCAACTATTTGTAGCTTTTGCTGACAGCAGGAAGGGTGTAGCAGTTACGAAACAAACTCTTTCCAAATGGCTAACTGATTGTATCACATACGTTTATGAGGCTTCTAATCAAACGGTATCAGTGAAACCCAAAGGACATTCTACCAGATCAGTGTCTACATCCTTAGCTCACGCAGCTCGCTTACCATTAGACACGATCTGTGCGGCTGCTACTTGGGCTAAACCACATACATTTATCTCTCATTACAAAGTGGACAGGGTTTCTAGGGATAGGGCAACCTTTGGTTCCACTGTGCTCAAGAACGTTCTCCCTTGAGTTCCTCAGGATCATGGAGCTAGGGATGCTACCCATGAGATTGAACACTCTCACATAAAGAAGTTATGTCCTTACCATAACGTTCCATGTGGAGTGTTCATCTATATTACACTCCCACCCTTCCCACCCTTAGGAAGAACGTTCGATTTGGTGCCTGGTCTGGAGTATTCTCCTTCTGCAGTTGCATTAGTTGTATTATACGATACACTTGTGTATGTATGTATATATATATATATATATATGTATATAGATAATCCTATCATTAGGTAATTTTTGGTATGTGTGTGTGCTCTCTATGACTGGTTTGCTTGCAAACTAGATCTGAGGTAAAGGCAGAGGGGATTGTGGTTAGGTGATCTCGAGCTTCTTCTCGATGCAGAGCTAATAACCAAGGCGAGATGAACACTCCACATGGAACGTTATGGTAAGGACATAACTTCTTTTTCTGTCATATGGGAACTCACTGGCCTATCACTCCTCAACATTGACTGCGTCAGAGTTTCCACAGATTCCTTTTCCTTCCTTTGCTGTCCATCTTCAAGTGAACGTTTATACTGGTTTCCTGTAGAAGGCCCCAAAATATCTTCATGTGGCACCTGACCACTTGCTTCCCATTCCACTGGTTTTCCCTTAATTTGGATGTCCATTGCCCTGTCCTGTTGTGTTTCCTGAATTAGATTTTTTACACTGAATCCTTCACTTTGCAGGTACTCCATAACCTCAGTTTCTGTTACTTTAATTTCTTTATTACTAATCTCCTTTTCTTCTTTGCCTTCTTTTTTTTATTGTAAAGTTTTTCAAATCCAGATTCCTTTGCCTGTATTTCACTTCAACAAATCAAATGTATATGTATATCAAATGTATATGTATATCCTCTGTATTTGGTACTTTTCTCATGTTGAACCCCATGTAATGTCTATGTATATCCTCATTCTCTGTTAAATATGTATGTGTTCTTGAGCCCAATGGACTATCCTGGTTAAACAAATGCAAATAAATAAATAAAATAAAATAAATGTATTTGGTGCTGCTCTTTTTGTATTGATTACTTTTGCTTTCTTCTTTGCATAGCTATTGCACCATATTAAATTTCTTTTTCTTTCCCATATTCATATTTCTTCTTCAGATGTCTCTTGATCTTCCTGTTTCTCCTTACTTTGGGGACTCGTTACATCATGCTGTAATGTAACCTGTGTTAGACCTTCTACACAAAATTCTTCACTTCGCAGGCACTCCATAACTTCAACTTCTGTTTTTTTTTTCATTTTTTTTTAATTTCTCCAAATCTTTTGGGTTTCTAATACCATGATGGATCCCATTCCTAAGTCAAAGTACAATTAAAGTTCATGAAATTAGTATTGTTTCAATCTTTGATGTCAGCCAGAAGTGCTCTTCACAGCACCCGCAATGTGCCCAGTAATGACTCCTTCTGCAATTCGGACGGAGTTACTGGTATTGGTAACATATCTAAATACAGTTGTAGATTCTTGTTTATAAGACCCATTGCTCCTACTACTATTGGGACTGCCTGGGTATCTTCCTTCCACATTGCTCTCGTTTTTGCCTGCAAATCCTGATATTTTATGACTTTGTGTCTCTGTACGCAGGACACTATAGTCACTGGGTGTGGCGATTTCAGTGATCAATGCTACTTTTGTCTTCTTTTCATATACCACTTTATCTGGTTTTCTAGCATCTGTCTTTTGATCTGTTGGTATTGGCTAATCCCATTTGATGTAAACTTCATCATTTTCTATGATGCTTTGTGGCTCATGTTTCCAGTGTTTTTCAACCATTTCACTATAATAGTGTTTGCACAATCCCCAGTGCAACAGTCTTGCCACATTATTATGCCTTTCAGTATACAGTCCCTCTGCCATTAGTATGTCACAACCTGCAACGAGGTATGTGACTGTTTCCAGTTCTTTTTTACAACAGAATGACAAAGATCATGTTATGGTAGGTATTGCGAACTGTATCTTGATGGACATTAGATTACTGAAGGGGATATTGTCACACTCTTAGGTGACACTACCACCTGTAAGTCTCAGTGTGTTACTTGGTAAGAGTTGAAGAAAATGTTGATGGAATTGGACCAGTGGATTCATGCCTGCGTTGACTGCCTGAAGTGTAATTGGGTGGCTAGAAAAGTCATCCCCCTGCCTAGTACTTCCCAACATACCAGTAGATACAAAACCCAGTGGCAAAGGCAGACATGGGGGACTGACCTCTGCCTGGATTCTGCTTGGAACATTGAGTAAGGGATCCCTCACTCTGCCTATCCCCATTCATGGTGTCCCCCCCTCCTTATGTTTCACTTTCCTTTCCTAATTGTAGTCTAGTCTTTCCCGTCACCAGTTGTCTTTCCTCTGTCAGTATATGTCTATCCATTGTGTCCCTAACTTTGTGTCAGCAACTCCGCTGTTGGTCTTTGCGTGTCTTGTGTTTACCCCTGCTTCCATCCCAATATCCTCCTTACATTCAACACTTCCCCCATTGTGTATGTCCCTATCTACCTTTCATGAAAAAAATAAAAAAGGGCATGTTCCTCCAAAAAAAGTGTACTTTTTCTTTCCTTCCATATTCTCAGTTCTGTCTTTGTCCTTCTCTGTGTTGCCCTGGTTGGTGTTCCCCCATCGTGTGCTCCCACTACCTCCTTATTTATGTGACTTAAACTGATAGAGACTTTGCTGGCTGTTACTTATTATGGCTCCCATCAATTCTTGTTATATAAAGTTGCACTTGTGCAGACGCATACATGCTATATGTATGCTGCTGCTGTTTGGGAATTCTGTAACTGCATATGTAATATACACCTGTATTTGTTGGCACTATCGTTTACTTGAGCAGATTTCTTAATTAGTTGATTGTCATGGCATTAATGTGTCCTGTTTAATTGATAATTAATTTATAGCTATGTCGTGCTAATTATCGTCATCACGTTAGCCATTGTGCACCCACATTAGTCTTGTTTCAGAATTCCCAGGGCAGAGTTTAACTTGTGCATTGCACACTGGAAGATAGTGCTTCTAAGCTTTGACTTTTAAAAGTTTCAAGACCATACTGATGGTATAAATATGAAAAAGTAGTTCCCCATCAGATTGTTTTACATTGCCTCATTTGTGAGTTTTGCATATATGCTGTAAAATTTTGCATATATGCTGTAAAATAATTTAAAGAGAACTGTATTGTGCAAGTCAAATTTTGTCCAATCATAATTTTAATTTTATGGGTGTAATTGTTTGTTAAATGTCTCTTCTGTCCATTCCTCAACAAAGGAGTTCTCGGATCACACTTGGATAGATATGACTTCGGCTCCTTTCAAGCTTTGGATCCAGTGCTCAGGCGTATCCCCTTATCCATAATCTCCTATAAAGAGAAAGATACCACATATCTTGTTTGATGCTCGATTGCTACAGGTGAGGTATTCTGTGCTCAATTTCCTACCTTTCTCTCTTTAAAAGGAGTTTTTCTCCCATTAAACCATCTCTTATCTTACAAAAAATATATATATATATATATATATATATATATATATATATATATATATATATATATATATATATATATATATATATATATATATATATATATATATATATATATATATATATATATATATATATATATATACACACACACACACACACACACACACACATATATATATATATATATACATATATATATATATATATATACATATATATATATATATACATATATATATATATATATATATACATATATATATATATATATATATATATATAGTGAGAGAGAGAGAGTACATCACAAATTAAGACTTTTTTGTCCTTCTTTAATCAGCTTATTGTCTGCCGTTTATTATTGTGGTCACTTTTTAGTCTGTGGTATTTTACAGTAGTTGCTACTGTTGTGTGCTGTTATCAAAGAAATGTGCTTTGTACTGAAATGCCCGAGGAGCCTGCAGGTTTTAAAAAGTATGTGACTTAATGCAACAAGATACCCAGTTTTTAGGTTTATAGGTTAGTACTAGGCTAAGACCTTTACGAGCCATTTTAAGCCTAGCCAATTATCCCTTGTGAGACTCAAACCCTGCACCTTGTGTTTGTAAGGCAAACACCTTAACCATTAGCTGCACATCTGGTTGACCAGTGCAGCATCTATGAGACCTTTGAACACAGAGACCTTGTTGAGAGGAGAAAAAAGTTGGTTCTTAAGGGGTTCCTACCTGCCTCTGCTGGAGAAGTTCCTCCTGCTCACTCATCTACTTCTTCCTCTGCTTCCACTATGACCAGTAAAATGGCTGATTGTCCTAAGGCTGAAAAAAGCCACAAGAAGCTTGAGGAAAAAGAAAAGAATCAAAGGACTCAAAAAAGCAGTCCTCAGATTGCTCTCCTTCCTTGCCTTTGGCTCCCAAGATTTCTACATCATTGGATCCAGCCCTCTTATTGGCACTGATTCTTACTGGATCCAGAATACCTCTCTTACTGAGTCACATTTTTCTCCAGAGCTATCATAGGTAGTTTCTGGGCTACTAACCCAAGGGCCCTTCCAAGCCTAGCCAAGTTTTACCCTTCTTCCCACAGTCAGCACCTATCATCCCTGTCCAGGAGGGACATAGGTGGGACCCTTAGGTGAAATTACGGTTGCCCATCCCGTCGTCCAGATTGCTTTTGAAGAGGGCCAGTGAGGTGGTCTGCTTGACATGAAGCACAAGTCTGTTCCAAAGGTGTGGCTACTTCTGGGAGACAAATCTGTCCCTCCAGCAGGTTCTATTAATGTCACATACCAGGTTAAGGCCATTAGACTGAGTAACCTGTGTACCATTTGACTTACGGATATGCAAGATCTCCAGTAAAGCAGGGTCAAGGATTGCCTTATGTGCAAGGCAGAGATCACCTCTGAGTAGTCTGTATGAAACAGAATAAAGTGACAGTGATTTCAGACAATCCTCTTAGGAAAGATGCTGAAGACATTGAATTTTTCATGTGAGGAACCTTTGTGCTCTCTCCAGTTGCTACAGGTGCTTGGAAAGGTACATACTAAATATCACCCATGCCGAGATCCCCCATTCTACAGAAGAGGTCTCTCCATTGCATCTCCAGATATAACTTCACATCTTCCTCTCTGCTCTGTTAGGTCCTCCATGAGTCTTTCAGAAGGTGATGTGCATAGGATGATGAAGACAGTTCCTCACAACCCATATCCAGCCGAAGGTCCTTCTGTCTCCAGTCCTTGCCAGAGTTGGAGAATTGGTCTCATCAAATTATTGTTTCCTTGATTAGTCAGGCAGAGTCAAGGCTATTGGATCCAAGCTCCTCCTGAGATATGTCTGCATCAGATCTAAAGACATGGTGTTTGACTCCAGTGGTTTTTCTTATTCGGTTGGTGCCGAGAAGCTCAGTTCCATGGGATCTTTGAGCTGCGGCATCAGCATCAGACTCTGGGGAGAAGGCTCAATTCTTAGACCCTTGAAGCCATTCCTCCCTTTGGAGCTTTGGTGATGGACAGTTCGGCTCCAACATCTGCCTCAGAACTAGGTCAGGTGGGACCATGAGATCACTCTTGCTTGGGAGCATTGGCTTCTATTGGAGAGGTCTCTAGTCCTGTTTCTGGCTCTGCTTTTGAGGATTTTGCAAGAGTACTCTTTCATACTAGGATGCAGGCTTTTCTGTTGGGCCTGGATCCATCCTTCCCCATAGCATTTCCCCAACAACTGATCCTACTCTTCTTATTCCATCAGGATGGCCAGTCCCCAAAAGTCTTAAATCTGTTCATGTTGAGGATTCTTGTTTGGCTTCTGAGTCTTCCCCAGAATATTCCACTGAGGAGGTTTGTCAGAAGCACAGAAGCAAAAGGAAGCACACTGACTTCCCTCAAGGCTGACTCCCTGACTGAAGATACTGACTTTGATGAAGAGGGGAGAGTTCCCTAAGATCTCATCTTGAGGATGTCTCATTAGGAGAGATTTTAGAACTACTTAGAAAGGTGGGTTGTCCTCAGATGCCCTCTTCCAAAAAGAGTTAACATTTCTCGGGACTTTTGGGGCTGGCCCATCTACCTCTTGGGTGGTCCCTCCTGCAGATGAGATCGTTGACCTGATCTCAAAATGGGCATGGAAGGAAACAGACATGGCCAATTCAATCCCATGCAAGCATTGCAAATTTTTAGTATCACTAAAATATCATTCTTATTGGAGTATAGGTCCAGTGGTGGATTCCATGGTGGTGGTGGTGGCCACCAAGTAGGAACTGGCTGAAGAGAGTTCCTCTGTCCGTCCCCCTAACAGGGAGTTTCAGAACCAGCAACCCTTATTATCAGGGTACTGAATTAACAGGCATACTCTACACTATTTCAGAGGCATTTAACCAAAGAGCTTTTCAGATCCGTCTCAGGGTCCTTGTTTGCCATGGAGAAAAAAATCAGTTGACTTGCAGTTTGCTATCCTTCAGTCCTTGTCTAATGTTTCAATGTGTCTCATTTCCAACACCATCGAAGGCACCTCTTGAGCTTCAGGCTCCAGCATAACCATTAGAATGCATACTTGGATGTGCCTGTGAGATTTTGTGGAACACTTTTAAGATGTCCTTCATCAGCGCACTGTAGGATGGTTCAACGTTGTTTGGTCCAGAGGTTAAATATGCGCATTCGAGGAGTGAACAAGATGTAAAAACCCTGTCTGCCATAGGAATCCAGTTTTCTACCTCCAGAGGTTCATGACACTCCATGGAGAGATCCCCAGTGGCAGAGGGGGGAGCTGTAATGGTGAATATCACTCTTGAGGTGGAGGTGGCCCACAGAACCAAGACTTTTGGGATTCCTTCTTCAAGAGGGCCCACCAGCACTACTGGAGGTTTGCCCAACAGCCACCCTCTGGTGGCAGTCAGGTGGTGCTTGTTCTTGCACCCTACTGCCTAGACACACATCACTCAAGATGCCTGAGTACATAGGATAGTAACTAGAGGCTGTTTCATCCCTTTCTATCCCCTCCTCTGCACTTAAAGTAAATTCCTGATTTCCCACCCTCACAAAGAGAAGTAGCAGAGTCAGAAATAAAAAAGCTGTTCAGAAATTGAGTCATCCAAGAGGTCTCACCAAACCCACAAGGATCCGGAATTTGCTCAAAATTCCTTTTGGTGGCAAAACCCCCAACAAAAAACAGGGACCTCAGGTAGGATCTCTTCCGTTTTTAAGGAAGGATGACTGTATGTGTTCGATCACCAACAGGGATGCATACCACTACATAAAAATGGGCAGATGCTCCATGAGGTTCCTTCACTTCATTTCCAGTTCAGAGTCCTGCCCTTTGGTCTCACCATAGCCCCCCTCCCCCCAGAGTGGTCACCAAGGGCATGGCAGTGATTGCAGCTCATCTTAGACTGCAGGGTTTGTCGGTATTCCTTTATCTGGATAACTGTCTCATCACTGCCTCCTCCAGGAATCTTTTGCAGGCCAGGGAATCCTTGCTCCATCTGTGTCAACACTACACATTACAGTGGATGCGGATGCAGCCAAGTCCAAGTTGCAACTCGTGCAGACCTTGACGTTTATTGGAGCACTTGTGGACACAAGACTACAGATCACCAGGTTTCCACAAAACAGGATCTACAGAATTCACAAACGGGTGTTGATTTTCAGTATCAGAAGTCGTCAACAAATTTGATCCTATACCTGTTTGGTTCACTGGTAGCGGCTGTCATCCCAGATTCCTCTTACCAGGCATCACAGGAGAATTCTCCTGTGGATCCTGCCAGCTTAGTAGTTGATAGGACGCAAGCCAATGAATTTCCATGTTTCACTCACAGGGTTAGATTTACGGGTCTCGCATCTAGTGGTGATTGGAGTACTTTATAGTATTCCAAGGATGTCCCTTAGAACTACCCTCACCACAAGCCACAGTGAACACAGATGCTTCCCACTTGGTGGGTGGGAGACATTTCTTGTGAAAAATGATTCAGAGCACTTGGTCGTCTACAGAGACCAGCTTTCACATCGACATTTAGGAGATGAGAGCAGTTCTGATAGTGTTGCAGGCCTTCCATGATGCTCTCCCCACAGGTGTGCTTTCAATACAGATGAACAAATCTCAGTAGTAGGGTACATCAACAAACAAGGAGGAACAAGATCCTACCATTTGTGCATGGAAGCCATGAGAGCATAGTAGTGGGTAGTGTCTTCTCTGGGAAAGTCCAGTGTTCTAGTGGACAGGTTGCTCTATCTACCTTCCTTCCTTCACAAGTGTTCCCCTGAATCCAACATTGGTGGATCAGTTATTCAGCAACTGGTGCTGCATTCTGTCTACACCACCAAGTGCAGCAGGTACTTTGCTCTTTTTCCACAGGAGAGGGAGTCACTGAGGGATGCTCTGACCTACAATTGGCCCCCAGTCTACAGTATGCATTTCCTGTGCCCCTTTTATCCCAATATTTATTCAGAATGCAGTGGTGAGAAAGGCCACAGTGATCCTCATTGCCCACTTCTGGACTCGACGTGTGGTTTCCCTTCCTTTGGTTTCATCTGGTGCTGGGTCAACCCTAGATCTTCTCCCTCACCAATCTGGTTTGCTTCACCCTGGCATTCAAGCTCTCACACTAACTACATAGTTTCTCTAATACCAGTGATGGTTAAACAGTCCAGACTTTCTTCCCAAATTGTGCACAGTTGACCTTATCTCAAAGACTTCTTGCCAGACCTTTTCTTCACCCCCTCTTTCAAGACAGAGCCAACTTCTCCACTATTAAAATGCAACTAGCAGCTATCTCCAGTTTTCTTACTGGGGGAACACTCTCCCTTTGCCTCTCTTCAACTGTCCAGAGCTTTTCTTAAGATCTTGGGTGCTGGACAGTTTGGCTCCAACATCTGCCTTGGAACCAGGCCAAGTGGAACCTTGAGATCACTGCTACTTGCGAGCCTTGGCTTCTATGGGAGGGGGTCTCTGTCTCTGTTGCTGTCTCTGCTTTTGAGGGTGTAGACATACATCGGGAGGTGGTCGATTCTGATAGTACTAACTCCACCAGACTGATTAGGGAAGTAGCAATAATTTGATGAGGGGAAGAGACCAGTCCCCCACTTGATGAGGGGAAGAGACCAATTCCCCAGCTCCTTCCTTCAGCCTCCACTCAGGGATCCCATACTCCATTGGGACATTGCCATTCTATTACAGGTGTTAACTAGTTCCACCTGTAAGCCTGCAGCCTCCACGCAGGGATCCTGTATTCCTTTGGGATATTGGCTTTCTATTACATGTGTTAACTAGTCCCACCTTTGAACCTGCAGTCTCAACTCAGGGGGCCCTGTACGCCTTTGGGACCTTACCATTCTATTACAGGTGTTAACTAGTCCTACCTTTGAACCTGCAGCCTCCACTCAGGGATCCTGTACTCCTTTGGGAAATTACCATTCCATTACAGGTGTTAACTAGTCCCACCTTTGAACCTGCAGCCTCCACTCAGGGATCCTGTACTCCACTGGGACATTACCATTTTATGGCATGTGGTAACTAGTCCCACCTTTGAACCTGCAGCCTCCACTCAAAGATCCTGTACTCCTTTGGGACATTACCATTCTATTGCAGGCATTAACTAGTCCTACCTTTGAACCTGCAGTCTCAACTCAGGGGGCCCTGTACTCCTTTAGGATATTACCATTCTATTGCAGGCATTAACTAGTCCCACCTTTGAATCTGCAGTCTCCACTCAGGGATCCTGCACTCCTTTGGGAAATTACCATTCCATTACAGGTGTTAACTAGTCCCACCTTTGAACCTGCAGCCATCACTCAGGGATCCTGTACTCCATTGGGACATTACCATTCTATTACATGTGTTAACTAGTCCCACCATTGAACCTGCAGTCTCATCTCAGGGGGCCCTGTACTCAGGGATCCTGTACGCCTTTGGAACCTTACCATTCTATTACAGGTGTTAACTAGTCCTACCTTTGAACCTGCAGCCTCCACTCAGGGATCCTGTACTCCTTTGGGAAATTACCATTCCATTACAGGTGTTAACTAGTCCCACCTTTGAACCTGCAGCCTCCACTCAGGGATCCTGTACTCCACTGGGACATTACCATTTTATGGCATGTGGTAACTAGTCCCACCTTTGAACCTGCAGTCTCCACTCAAAGATCCTGTACTCCTTTGGGACATTACCATTCTATTGCAGGCATTTACTAGTCCTAACTTTGAACCTGCAGCCTCAACTCAGGGGGGCCTGTACTTCTTTAGGATATTACCATTCTATTGCAGGCATTAACTAGTCCCACCTTTGTATCTGCAGCCTCCACTCAGGGATCCTGTACTCCTTTGGGACATTACTATTTTATTACAGGTGTTAACTAGTCTCACCTCTGAACCTACTGCCTCCACTCAGAGATCCTGTACTCCTTTGGGACATTACCATTCTATTACATGTGTTAACTCGTCCCACCTTTGAACCTGCAGCCTTCACTCAGGGATCCTGTACTCCATTGGGACATTACCATTCTGTTACATGTGTTAACTAGTCTCACCTTTGAACCTGCAGCCTCCACTCAGGGAGCCCTGTACTCAGGGATCCTGTACTCCATTGGGACATTACCATTCTGTTACATGTGTTAACTAGTCTCACCTTTGAACCTGCAGCCTCCACTCAGGGATCCTGTATTCCTTTATGACATTGCCATCCTATTATGTCTGGTAACTAGTCCCACCTTTGAACCAGCAGCCGCCACTCAGGGATCTTGTACTCCTTTAGGACATTACCATTGTATTACATGTGTTAACTAGTCCCACTTTTGAACCTGCAGCCTCCACTCAGGACCCTGTACTCCTTTGGGACACTACCATTCTGTTACATGTGCTAACTAGTCCCACCTTTGAACCTGCAACCTCCACTCAGGGATCCTGTACTCCTTTAGGATATTACCATTGTATTACATGTGTTTAACTAGTCCCACCTTTGAACCTGCAGCCTCCACTCGGGGATCGTGTACTCCTTTGGGACATTACCATTCTAGTGCATATGTTTACTAGTCCCACCTTTGAACCTGCAGTCTCCACTCAAGAATCCTGTACACCTTCAGGACATTATCATTGTATTACATGTGTGAACTAGTCCCACCTTTGAACCTGCAGCCTCCACTCAGGGATCCTGTACTCCTTTAGGATATTACCATTGTATTACATGTGTTAACTAGTCCCACCTTTGAACCTGCAGCCTCCACTCAGGGATCGTGTACTCCTTTGGGACATTACCATTCTAGTGCATATGTTTACTAGTGCCACATTTGAACCTGCAGCCTCCACTCAGGGATCATGTACTCCTTTAGGACATTACCATTGTATTACATGTGTTAACTAGTCCCACCTTTGAACCTGCAGCCTCCACTCAGGGATCCTGTACTCCTTTAGGATTTTACCATTGTATTACATGTGATAACTAGTCCCACCTTGGAACCTGCAGCCTCCACTCAGGGATCGTGTACTCCTTTGGGACATTGCCATTCTAGTGCATATGTTTACTAGTCCTACCTTTGAACCTGCAGCCTCCACTCAGAGATCCTATACTCCTTTAGGACATTACCATTGCATTACATGTGTTAACTAGTCCCATCTTTGAACCTGCAGCCTCCACTCAGGGATCCTGTACTCCTTTAGGATATTAACATTGTATTACATGTGTTAACTAGTCCCACCTTTGAACCTGCAGCCTCCACTCAGGGATCCTGTACTCCTTTAGGATATTACCATTGTATTACATGTGTTTACTAGTCCCACATTTTTACCTGCAGCCTCCACTCAGGGATCCTGTACTCCTTTAGGATATTACCATTGTATTACATGTGTTAACTAGTCCCACCTTTGAACCTGCAGCCTCCACTCAGGGATTGTGTACTCCTTTGGGACATTACCATTCTAGTGTATATGTTTACTAGTCCCACCTTTGAACCTGCAGCCTCCACTCAGGGATCCTGTACTCCTTTAGGACATTACCATTGTATTACATGTGTTAACTAGTCCCACCTTTGAACCTGCAGCCTCCACTCAGGGATCCTGTACTCCTTTAGGATGTTACCATTGTATTACATGTGTTAACTAGTCCCACCTTTGAACCTGCAGCCTCCACTCATGGATCGTGTACTCCTTTGGGACATTACCATTCTAGTGCATATGTTTACTAGTCCCACCTTTGAACCTGCAGCCTCCACTCAGGGATCGTGTACTCCTTTGGGAAATTACCATTCTAATACATATGTTAAGTTGTCCTACCTTTGAACCTGCAGCCAAGGTTGTCTTAAAATTCCTGGCATGGGAAACCTTATTTCTGGCAGGCATTCTCTCTGCCAGGAGGATTTCAGAGTTACATGGCCTACATATTAAACTTCCTTATTTGGTTTTCCACAAAAACATAAAAACTCTAAGAACTAATCATTCTTTTCTTCATAAGGTCGCTTCTGAATTATCTCTCAGTCAATCAATGTCCCTGTTTTTTCCCACGTTTTTCCAGTAAATGTGAATACATGTTGCATTTGCTGGATGTACACCTTCAGATTCTTTTCTGCTTGCATTGCACTAAGAAGAATTGAAAGACTGATCATTTATTTCTTTTCTTTTTCTTTGGCAAGCTGCGCAAAGGGGTATCTAAGGTGATTCTTTTTTTGAAGGTTATCTGATTCTATCTCTCATGTCTACAAAGAGAAGAGTTTATCCTTACACAAATCTCCTGAAGCTCAGTCAACAAGATCTGTGGCTACATCTACAGCTTTCTTTTCAGAATACTGTTCTCTACTCGGTCCAGTGTCCATACCTTCATTTCTCACTATACATTGGACCTATTGTCAGGAGCATCCATTAGTTGAGCTGTGCTCTAGAATATCCTTCCATGAGACCTTCCAAGTATTTCTAGTAACTGGGGACTCTGTCCCATCTGTTCGGGGAACTGATGGAAGAGACATCACATGTAAAAGTTATGTATTCACCTTAATGATGGATCTAGGTTGTTGTCTTCCATCTATCAACCTTTCTCCCTCCTTCCATCTTCCTTGAGTCCTTTTCCATGGCCCCTGGAGTGACCTTACTCAGCTACCTTGGCTTGATGATGTACTCAAGTTCTATGCCCGTCAGCTGATTTCTTTGTACTATGTGGTTTGTTCGTTTTTACAAATCTGGAAGCAGTTTCCTTTATTCTGGTACAGAGCAAACTCATTCTGGGTTGTCTTTCTCCTTATGGGTGATTATGGGTAAGGGGAGAAGGCTGAGCACTGTATTCAAAACTTGACAGTGGCTGAAATCAGATCTGAATAGGATCCAAGGGCCCATACATTGAGGAAGGATGGAAGTAGACAACACAGATCTGTTGTTATGGTGAGTACATAACTTTCATCTTTTTTGCTTGTCCCACTGTATTTTATAAGCAGTTTTCCTTAACACCAAAGTAGTTAATATGTTATATTGTTTAATTGAACAGTGCTTTTCTTTGAATGTTAGGATTTTTATAATTTATTTTGAAGATGCGTTATTTAAACATGTAAGTGAAATGGAAGTTTGATTTTACGTGTGTGGATGTAGTCGTTTTATCAAAGGATTTTAGATGGGTGAGATGCAGAATGAATTGTTAGTAAAGAAAGCAGAATTGCAGAATATGCTGGCTGTACAGTCCCACTGGGACTTGATTTACAAACTTGCAACTATGGAAAGTACATATGTTTTTATTTTTTTAGTTGCAGCTCTGACATTAAGGGTCACCTTGTATAAAGTAGGATGTGAAGTTCCTTGGCTCTTACTAAACTTATGTCCAAGAAGACCATCCAGAAGTTCTGCCACGTCATTCAGTCCTGGTGGGAGATAAACAGCATCTCCCATTTAAGCAGAATTCCTCCTCATATTGCAACTGAATATTGCAGATCAGAAGCAATGTTAAAAAGAAGCATTTTAGTGTGTATAGTCCTGGTGAGTGCAAAAATGATGGGAATGTTCAGAAGACCCACTTCCTTTAAAACAGTTAATCCAATTCCATTTGTCAAAAGAAGCCACAGGCATTCTCCCTGCCTACTTTCACTTTTGATTTTTTGCATCAGGCTAAGTAGGACGGATGAAAGCATATGGCTGCTGTAGGGTTTTGTGGGATAGCAATGATGTTGAAAACTGCCAGAAAAAAAACTAGCAAATAGATTTAAAGACATTTTATTTTGTATACAATGGACTGTAATGCAATTTGTCTTACTGTTATAGGTTCATAGGTAGGTACTAGGCTATTGGCACTAGGGCCCATACAAGCCTAGCCAAAAAATGTACCCTGGCTTTCGCCACCTAAGAAAATTATTTTCCTGTGCCCCTGTCGAGCAGAGCCACAGAAATGATCCCCAGGGTGAAATTCCCATTTCCCATCCAATCATCAAGATTTTTCTTGAAGAGTGCTAATGAGGAGCTCTGTTTGACATAGATAGGTAGTCTGTTCCAGACTATGGGAAGTCTCTGGGACAGGAATCTATCCCTCCAGCATGTTCTGTTTATTGTGGTGACAAGGTTTAGGTCCCTAGAGCGTGTAGCTCAGAGGGCTTGGGATTTCTTTAAGTGGAGCATGTCCAGCAGCTCTGGGTTTGACATAGCTTTGTATGTTAGGCAGAGATCGCCCCTGAGTAGGCGATATGCGATGGAGTAAATCTGTAGTTTTTTGAGATGGTCTGCATAGGGCATCTGTTTGAGGCCAGTAATCCTCTTTGTGAGGTATTTCTGTGGTCTTTCCAGTTGTTGTAGATGCCTTGTGAGGTACATACCAAAAGGGGCGTTGTACTGTATAATGGTTCTAATGAGTGATGAGTAGAGAGGAACAATGACCTCTTTTTTTCTGGATGAGAATCCTTTTGTGATGAGATGAGCCACGTAGAAGGATTTCCTGACCACTGTGGCGATGTGATTATCAAAGGAGAGACTACTGTCCACCTGTGTCCCAATGTCTCTCATCACATTTTCGGCATTAAGTAGACTACCAGCAATGTGGTAGTTCATGGGTACAGAGTTTTTACCAAAGGGGATGACAGTACACTTTTTGGCATTGAGCTTCAGGCCATGGCTTTGACACCAGGTATCTGTCTCAGTGAGGCCCTTTTGTAGTTTTTCCACATCGTTAGGAGTTTCGATTATGGCTCCTAGTTTGCAGTCATCTGCAAACTTTGTTAGCCAAAGACCTTCTGTGTTGGCCTGCACTTCAGAGAAGTAGATACCAAACAGTAGAGGACCCAGGACTGAACCCTGTGGTACTCCACTTGTCACTGGTCTGATGTCGGATTTGGAATCCGCTACTTTCACAGTGTGGGTTCTGTCCGTGAGCCAGTTGGCAACCCATCTTGTGACATAGGGATTTATACCTAGTTTAGTGAGCTTATCTATAATTCCAGAGTGGGGGATGGTGTCGAAAGCCTTAGAGATCTAGACAAGCTGTGTGAACCATTTTACCCTCATCTATGGCTTTGGTGACTGCTTCAAAGAAGTCAGTCAGGTTTAGGAGACATGATCTGCCTTTTACAAATCCAAACTGGGTAGGGTCCAGAGTTTGGAGATTACCATTGTCTTTGTTTATGAGTTCCACGATGATATGTTCCATGGCCTTGCAGACCAGGCTCGTCAGACTAATGGGGCGGTAGTTCCCGGGGTCCGTCGTGGCTCCCCCTTTGTGGAGTGGGATAACCGTCGCGGTGCTCCATTCAGTGGGTACAAAGCCTGAGGTGAGGCTATGATTGAACATGGTACTTAGGTAGGGTGCCAGTTCATTCTGTAGTTCGTGTAGAACGCAGCCTGGGATATTGTCAGGTCCCATGGATGCTGTGTTCTTGGCTTTGGAGAGTGTGTTTTTTACCTGTGCAGCCGTGATTATAGGAACTTTGCATTCTTCCAGTATAGAGATGGGCCCTCTAGGGGGTGAAAGGGGGGGTAAAGTTAGCACTGAACCTATCTGCTAGGATGTTGGCAATATCAGTTGGTTCTGTATATTTAGTGCCATTGTGCTGTAACTCAGAACAGATCTGAGTGTTCCCATTTAAATTCTTGACATAGCTATAGAATGCTTTGTGGTTGTCTTTAGAGTCAGTGGCAATTTTGTTTTCGTAACTAGCTTTGGAGGATTTTATGAGGGATCTCATCTTCTTACTGAGGTTGACCAGGGAGTTCCTCCAGTCATGGGATTTTACTCTTTTTTGCAACAGTTTCTTTCTTCTGTTGTAGAGTTTGTTTATGGCAGAGGACCACCAGATTGGCTTCCTTTTTTTGTGCTTATAAAGTGCATTTGTGTAGGATTTGGCAGTCATACCTCTATTGTCCGTCTGCATGGGTGTCATGAGGTTTGCCACTTCTGTCTTAAGAAGTGTGAAGTTGGCTTTGGAGAAGTTTTTTATGATGGTTTCCCTAATTGAGGATGGGGTTGGGATGTGGATGTCTAGGCTGATTAGCTTGTGGTCGGATCTGACCAACGAGGAATTCACCTCTAGTGTGGAACACCGGTCTCCCATGTTGGTAATGACCAGGTCTAGGATATTGCTGCCCCTGGTGGGGGTGTGAATAAGTTGATCCAAGGCATTGGAATTTATGAATTCTAGAAAACGTTGAGCAAAAGAGTTGGTACATGAGTAGTTTTCACAGTTAATTTCCCAGTTAGATCATCCTGTCAGTGCTTCTAATTACAGCTTCTCCCTGACCGTTCTAATAACGCACTCAAGCCTGTAGTGTCTTTTTGTATTCTTCCAGATAACACCCATAGCGCCATATGGCGTTCAGATATCTTTTGGGTCAGTCATCCTTACCTAAGTGAGTTACAAATTAATGAGTGTTAGAAAGTACAAGGTATAATTAATAAAATTATACTAACATTGTTAATGTTGGATGTTCTGCCTTGGAGAAATGAATGACTGATTTCCCCTTATTATTCATATTTGTGTTTATGTTTTCATAACTGAGAGACTTGCTTGTTATTGAGGGACATAGTGTGTAATTCCTGGTTGGAGAAAGAGAGAAAAGTGCATTGTCAGTGTGCAGTTATGTTGCACTATACTAGATACATTGGTTATTTGCTAGTAATTACTAAAACATAAAATATTTCCATATGTACTTAATATTTCTAAAACTGGGTGACTTACAAACTATTGCATGGTATCAGATGAAACCTTATATTATGCTGAAGAAAACTGTCTTTGATATTTGCATTCTAACCCGCACATCTTGAGAGATATTCAGGGTTGTTTATATTATTAAGTATACAAATAAGTATAACTATTTATATTTTTGTAGATATCTTAGTAAGCATGTACATAGAAAGGGCATTTCTGCTGTCTTGTGAAAGCTTATGTCTGGCTAACAAAATAAAGTTGACAAATTGCATCTAGGTGGAAAAGTTTCCAAATATGATAATTTGTGAAACATTAGATAAAATATTCTGGTTCTGTATTCATAATAATTTAGCACTGATATAAAGTATGTGACTGTACTTACTGTTATCAGTGTAACAAAGGCTTTTTACTAATAACATTGCTGTTTGTACTGTTTTAGTAGCTTTTATTGTTCACAAAATATTTGCATTTCTTTGCGTTAATGTGTTAAGTGGATTTCCCAGAAAATGCTTTGGAGTGTAACAGTGTGCACAGGTTAATAGAGATGTGACATTCCACATCACATAAGTGTTAATGAGGTAACTGTACACTTAAACCTGCAAAGTCAGACCTTTTTCCCTAAGATGTCTTCTAGTATTCCAGTGGGGTATTTGGAGCCTTGTTGTGGGCTTCTAACATCTGTCTGCTACATTGTTTATAATACAGGAGCTGTCTATGTCCCTGTCTCTTTTCAAAATTTTAAATGATGCATTCAGTACAACAGGACTCCTTTTTTTTTTTAAAGAAAAGCAGCTTCAGTAATAAAACTTTTTGGAGAGAAAGCAATCTATCCTATCAGTGATCACTTAATGCCTTTCTTTCAACAGTAAACTAGATTCTAGTACATGAGAAGAAAAGGAAGCTGCAGGTAGAGGTTTGCAAACTTGTATTTCAGCCTGGAAATTACAGTGCCTCAGCAAATTCTTTTGCTGGAATTTGCAGCTGAATGTCAATCATAGTTGTGGGTGGGGCTGCAGGACTGATATCACCATGTAAATATGTCATAGAAGGTATTGTGATGTCAGATATTCTAGACAACTGAGCTAAGAAAATTTGACATCAGTTTTGGGCAAGCTGTCAGATCAGAAATACACAGCAAGTCAGGTAAAGTTATATTGGATGTTTATTTGTATAATAAATAAAATTTACTGTTAGTGTTGAATATGAATGATTTGTGTCATTTTCTAAATGTGTTGAATAACTGTATTTGTATTAAACATGTTTTTAAAAGTGGTCCAGACTGCTTATGTGATGCTGTGACTGGTATATAAGGAAAGATCTATTTTACACAGACTAAGGAACATAGAAGCTGGAATTAAGGTTGTTTCACAATAGTTTTTTTGGAATTATGGTTGTCTACAGCATACCAGATAAAGAAGAGCAGGAGACACAATAAACAGAATTAAGAAAGGAGGATGGTAAGAGAAGGGAGAGAAGAGGATATGAAGGTTAAATAAAATAAAAACTAAAGTAGTAGAAGATGATAAGACTAGCTGTGGTAAAAACTTTGAGTCTGGATCAGATTCTGCTTTTAAGTAAGGGATAATTAATGGGAAGTATAACTATAAGAATCAATCACAGGATTTTAGAAAAAATTGGGAAGAGAGACTGGAAAGCAGTCTACAAAGGAACAATGAGAGGCAGGGCCAGGTCCAGCACCAGGTGACATAGGTAGCTGCTTAGGTCCCCATGCTGTCAGGGAGGCCTGAGTTCAGAGCCTTAATCCAACAACCAGACCAGTTTCTAAGGGAAAAGCACAAAATATGTGTTGATGCAAAATCTGTTATTCTGTTCCCCTTTTAAGTAACTTAGAGTTGTATGCTAGGCTAATAGCAAAGACGTAGGGAGGTCAGAAATGAGATGTAGGTGTCCTGTAAGCAAGTAATCACCCCCAAAAAACATAAAACAGTATGCTATATGCAGTGATATTTCTGATTTGTATATGACTTGAGTTAAACAAAAGCTAGTGCTATAACATTTATATTATCTGTAATTGTTTTGCTTTGTTCACTGCACTAGAGTGAATTAATTCATTAATAGGTCTAGATTGTGTAATATAGTCTAAACATGTTGCATTTTAGTAATATATTTTTGCAGTACCTTTTTTAGAGCCTCCAGCAGATACGAAGGATTTTAGATTTGTCAGATCATATAGTCTCCATTATGTGGAGTGAGGATCAGAACCAGCTGATCATCAGCATCCGTTCTGTAGTTGTTGCATATTATTGTGGTACCATTTTCTCTACAAGATCGGCTTGTAAAGGATTTCTGAATTTGGTTTATGTGGTCATTGTTGCATATTGTTGTGGTACCATCTTCTCTACAAGATCGGCTTGTAAAGGATTTCTGCATTTAGTTTATGTAGTCATTGTTGCATATTATTGTGGTATCATCTTCTCTACCAGATCGGCTTGTAAAGGATTTCTGCATTTAGTTTATGTAGTCATTGTTGCATATTATTGTGTTACCGTCTTCTCTACAAGATCAGCTTGTAAAGGATTTCTGAATTTAGTTTAAAAGTGTTAGTCTGGCAGTTAGTTGTAGTCTAGTTTAAAAGTGTTAGTCTGGCATTTAGTTGTAGTCTAGTTTAAAAGTGTTAGTCTGGCAGTTAGTTGTAGTCTAGTTTAAAAGTGTTAGTCTGGCAGTTAGTTGTAGTCTAGTTTAAAAGAGTTAGTCTGGCAGTTAGTTGTAGTCTAGTTTAAAAGTGTTAGACTGGTAGTTAGTTGTAGTCTAGTTTAAAAGTGTTAGTCTGGCATTTAGTTGTGGTCTAGTTTAAAAGTGTTAGTCGGGCAGTTAGTTGTAGTCTAGTTTAAAAGTGTTAGTCGGGCAGTTAGCACAGTGGACTAAAACTCCCACATATTAATGAGCTGCTTCCTGTGGAAGGGGTACAGAGTTTGAATCTCTCCACCTTCATTTACTCGCTGTATGACATTTGAGTGAGCCTTTTAACGACAGTGCTTTGGGTAATTGGGAATTTGGGCTGGGCTCCTTAATAGTCTGCAGGACTACACATCTAGTAACTGTAAATCTCTTGTTGTTTGCAGACATTCCCTATTGCATAGCTGATCTAGTTCAGGAAATGTTAGGCATTATCACCAGAACATTCTTTTTCAATATAGCACAGACCATTTATTCAAGGGCAGCAGTCACTGCATTTGTAAATTAAGCACTTAAATGCAAAGGTGTTTGCCTGCAGCAACTTTTGGATTAGTAATAGTTCTGTTTAATGTGGAATTACTGAGATAACTTTTACTTCTGCAGAGATTGTACATACTGACTTAGCATATGTTCTCCTGCGGTTGATATTCCTTATGCTGTTATAAAGTCTTCTATTTAATATGTGCTACACATGGCCGGACCTTATGGCATGATGCTAGTGATCTTTATACAGTGTCATATAGTTCAGCCAAAGCTACCAGTAACGTACATGTAATCTACTTTTTCTTAACAGTAATGGGTGCACACAGCCAAAGTGGTTATAACTGGGTGGGAGTGGGGGGCTATCTGTGGATGAAAGTATCTTCTGGTCGTTTTTAAACAGTCAGTAATCTGGTTTTGTAGGAGTGTGGGTGTGCGTGTGTGTGTGTGTGTGTGTGTGTGTGTGTGTGTGTGTGTGTGTGTGTGTGTGTGTGTGTGTGTGTGTGTGTGTGTGAGAAGTAAATAAATAAGGTAACCTGGTCACCAACACGATAAACAACCTTGAAATTAGACAATATGATGACCCAGAAGGTAAAACATCATACTGTCCTATGCTTTATTGTTTTACCTTCTGGGTCATCATACTGTGTGAGAAGTAAGCTAGAATACTTTGGCTTCTCTTGTGTTTGAAACAAATTTGAAATATGTGGCTTTGATTATTAATATTAATTTTTTGACGCAGATATCTGAGGATGCAGTCAACAATGCAGCTGTAATTGCTGGGTTTGGAGGATGTCTGTGGATATAAATGTACACATGTGGTGAACCACTAGCCAGATGCATTTTCAATGAATGTGAGTTTCAAGGGAAGAGAGGTGGACTGCTGCTTGTGCTAAGTTTGTTTTTAGTGTAATACTTTATTATTTTGTTTTCTTTAGCAAAAAAGTATCAGTGTTTATGCTGTAAATTTTGAAATAAAGGTTTTAAATCAAATCTCTGTAAGCATTGTAAAAGCAAGGAAGAGAACAGTATGCATGCTGTCAGGGTAGAATAATGTTGTGGTAATTGGGGAGAGACAGCCAAGTAATGGGACACTGGAAGAGTTGTGGGGGGAAAGGCCCTAGGTTCATAGGTTGGTACGAGGCTATCCGCCCTAGGGCCTATACAAGCTTAGCCATAACTATTCCCTGGCTATTTCTTCCCACACTGTTTACTTCCCTGGACCTCTGTCTAGCAGGGTGACTGACGTGATCCCCAGGGTGAATTTCCTTTCTCCCATCCAATCGTCAAGGTTCCTTTTGAAGAGGGCCAAAGAGGCGCTGTGCTTGACATGTATGGGCAGTCTATTCCAGAGTCTGGGGAGTCTCTGGGCCAGGAACCTATCCCTCCAGCATGTTTTGTTTATTGTGATGACAAGGTTTAGATCCCTGGAGCGTGTGACTCTGAGGGATTGGGATTTCTTTAAGTGTAGCATGTCCAACAGCTCTGGGTTTGACATAGCCTTGTATGTTAAGCAGAGATTGCCTCGGAGTAGACGATATGCGACAGAGTATAGCTGGAGTTTTTTAAGGCGGTCAGCATAGGGCATCTGCTTTAGGCCTGTGATTCTTTTAGTGAGGTATTTCTGTGGCCTTTCCAGTTGTTGCAGATGTCTTGTGAGGTACATACCAAATGGGGTGTTGTAGTCTATAATGGGTCTAATGAGGGATGAGTACAGTGGGACAAAGACCTCCTTTTTTGTAGATGAAAAGCCATTAGTGATGAGGTGTGCCACATAGAAGGATTTCCTGACTGTTGTGGCGATGTGGTTATTGAAGGTGAGACCACTGTCCACCTGTGTCCCTAAGTCTCATCACACTTTCGGTGTGTAGTGTACTGTCACCTATGTGGTAATTCATGGGTACATGCTTTTCCCAAAGGGGGTAACTAAACATTTCTTGGCATTGAGCTTGAGCCCATGGCTCTGGCACCAAGCATGTGTTTCTGTAAGGACCTTTTGTAGAGTATCCACATCATTTGGGGATTCAGTAATGGCTCCCAATTTGCAGTCATCTGTGAACTTTGTTAGCCAGAGTCCCATAGTGTTGGCCTGTACGTCAGAGAAGTAGATGCCAAACAAAAGAGGTCCCAGGACTGAACCCTGAGGTACTCCACTTGTCACTTGTCTGGAGCTGGATTTGGAGTCAGCTACTTTTACAGTGTGGGTTCTGTCAGTAAGCCAATTGGCAACCCATCGAGTGACATAGGGATTAATGCCCAGCTTAGTAAGTTTATCTTTGTTTCCAGAGTGGGGGATGGTGTCAAAGGCCTTGGCGAGGTCCAGATAGGCTGTGTGGACTGCCTTACCCTCGTCCACGGCTCTGGAGACTGATTCGAAGAAGTCAGTCAGGTTCAGGAGACAAGATCGGCCATTCACGATCCCAAACTGGGTGGGGTCCAGTGTTTTAAGGTTGCCAATGTCTTTGTTTATAAGTTCCATGGTAATACGTTCCATGGCCTTGCAGATCAGGATAGTCAGACTGATGGGGCGTTAGTTCCCTGGATCCAAGCTGGATCCCCCCTTGTGGAGTGGGATAACTGTAGCTGTGCGCCACTCAGTGGGCACGAAGCCTGAGGTGAGGGTATGATTAAACATGACCCTTAGGTGAGGTGCCAGTTCATTTTGTAGTTCATGTAGTACACATGTCATCTGGTCCCATGAATGCTGTATTCTTAGCTTTGGAGAGTGCGTTTTTTACCTGTGTGGCCATTATTCCTGGAATGTTGTCAATCTTGCGGTATTGAGACAGCCCATTTAGGGGGTGAAGTTGGCACAGAATCGATATGCCAGGATACTGGCAATATCCTTGGGATCAGTATATTTAATGCCATTCTGTTGTAGCTCAGAGCATATCTGAGCATTGCCATTTAGATTCTTGACGTAGTTATAGAATGCCTTGTGGTTGTCTTTGGAATCTTTGGCAATTTTATTTTCGTAACTAGGTTTGGAGGATTTTATGAGGGATCTCAGCTTCTTAATGAGGCTGGTAAGGGAGTTTTTTTGCATCCTGGGATTTTCCTCTTTTCTGCAACAGTTTCTTCCTTTTGTTGTAAAGTTTGTTTATGGCAGGGGACCACCAGATTGGCTTCCTTTTTTTGGAGGAGAGCATCTTGGTTCTATTTGGGATGGCACGATTCATGCATGAGTGGATGTGCTCGTACAGTTCCTTAGTGTAGGACTCAGCAGTCGAACTTTCAGTTCCCGTCTGCATGGGTGTCATAAAGTTTGTAACTTCTGACTTGAGTAGCATGAAGTTGGCTTTGGAGAAGTTTTTTATAGAGGTTTCCTTACTGGGGGATGGGGGTGGGATGTGGATGGTACGGGTGATTAGCTTATGGTCTGGCCTGACCAACGAGGGGGTGACCTGGTCCATTACCCTCTGTAGGGCCTCATTTGACCATGACCCGGCTCGAATTTGGAGACGTATGTATGGCTTTCAGGTATGCAACAAAGTTCAGAAGGTTTATGATTTTTGCTCAGATGCATTTGCAGAGATTTTTTAATACCTCAGGCAAACTTCAGAAAATTTTTCCTTAGGTAGGGAGCAAATGCTGGTGTGATAAGAAAGAGATAGGTAATCACGAACACCTTTTTTTGTGAATACTCTGTCAGATGTTGGATGAGCAAATGGCTACCCTAAGGACATGATTCTTTTGAGCTGGGGCACAGGATCTGAAATGTCTATAAAGATTTATTAAATGTAATGCTGCTGGCTGTTAAAAGTATTTTCTAGAAAATGTCAGTGAAATTCTAAACCAAGTATATTCAAGTACTGAATGTTGTTAAAGAGATAAAAGAACTAGAGGTGAGATCTTTAGAAAGGGGAACAGTCAGATTAGAAATAAATGGAATTTTTGGAACAGTACATGCAGAATAATGTTCAGTAGAAGGAGTGAGGTTTAGGGATGGCAGGAATTGAGACAGTTATGTAATGGATAAATGGCAGTTTTAAAAGAAAATAAATATATGTTTAATGTGTGCAAATAAAAAACATTAGTATGCTTTGTTTTCCTTTCTATTAATTTATGTGTGACTATGTTTTAAGTGAAAATGAAAAGTGAACAAGGTAGAAATTGTGTTGAATGTATGTACACACTTGTATACACAAACTCACACAATGGTCTAAGGTCTGAATGTCCTGAGTTGTGTCCTGAGTAATATAATCTTTTGATATGGAAAGTATAGGGTCCTTAGTGCTACTGTTAATATCAAAATATATATCATTAGCTTACGTTGCCATATTACATCTCTGCATTTTGCCTACATGCTATTAAAGGAGTTTGAATAGAACTGTACTGTACCATGTAGGTATTACAGTGATATTTTTGGAAGGTTAAAAAAACTAAATTCCGCAGCTTGTGGACATTTACAAAATTTAGGTAGAGTGCTTCATGTCTGCTGGATATTGTTTCCCCCACTGGTTAATACCTTTGAAGTGATGGAAGCCATTTGTATGAAACCTGTTGTAAAATAGTTACTGGGGGTTCATTGGAAAGGGCTTCCCTACACCTTGTCTGGCTTAAACTGGATGAGGTGCCATCTCTCAAGTACAACTTGAAGCCTGGACATCCTGATTACTGTTTCCCTTTAGGAATTCACTGTTGGTCAGGTTATGTGCGGACAGTAATCCCTTTTTTCGGTCAATTTTATCGTAATCAGTGTCGGGCTTTGACCATCAATCCACCCCATCACCAGATGGCCTTTCTCTGTCATAATAGGTCTATCCAGTGTGTCCTCCAACTTTGTGTCAGCACCTCCCTGTTGGTCTTTGTTTGTGTTTTGTGTTTATCTGCTCCTGCTTCCAAATTCCAACCTTTCATCCTCAACCTTCCCATTATGTCTGTCCCCATCTACTCTTCTAAAAAAATAAAAACTTGTCCTGGAAAGAAAGTGTGCAGTCCTGTCCCTCCACACTGCCACTCTTTTCTTCCCTGTGTCCCTCTCCATGTCCTGCTGATTCTCTCTGTCTTCCTCTGTTCTATATATCCTGTACACTCATGAATAAAACTGATGGGGACTTTGCTGGGGGCAATATTTTCATAGTGCATTGAAGTAGCAGTTCTTGACATGCACTTTTGCATACATGTTGCATGCATGCTGCTGCTGTTTGTGAGTTCTGTAACTGCAACTGTGATATATACCTGTATTTGCTGGCACTATTATTTAATGAACAGATATCTTAATTTTCTGTCGTGGCACTAAATACTTCCTGCTTAATTGATTAGAGCTGAATCATCTCATTAGCCAGTGCTCATCTCTACATTCCATAATGCTGTGGATTTCTGTTTTGTCTTCTTTCAGCATTTATATGTGTCGAGAGCAGTGCAGGTCATTGGTTGACTTTTTTTGTTTTTTGCTTCCTCCACTGAGAAGGTGATGTGAGCAAAAAGCTGCATTCCATCAGGTCTGCTTCACTGAAGTGAGGACCTTGGTTGTAGTTCAGATTTTTTTTTTGTTCTGGTACAATTGAGTGACAAAGAAAATGCCTGGTTGGTCCAAATGGAGCTTGCACCACTTCCATATCCGTGGAGATCTGTCTTTAAAAAGGCACATGACATGAGCATTTGTTTATCTTTACTAGAGTTTGTTGTAGTAAACATTGTTTCATTTGGACTGCAATTTTTTCCGTAGGAGTTGTTGAATTTATCAGAGGAGTGAGAAGGATGAGACAGTGAGGGAAAAGCCAGAGCCATGGCCTCAAGCTAAACGCCAAAAAGTGTATAGTCATCCCCTTTGGCAAAAACAAAGTGCACACAAATTACCACATAGGTGGTAATCCAATAAGTACAGAAGAAGTAATTAGGGACCTGGGGACCCAAGTTGATAGCAATCTCTCATTTGACAACCATGTGGCCAAAGTGGTTAGAAAAACATTTTATATAGCCCACCTAATCATGAAGAGATTCACATCTAGATCAGGGGACGTCATCGTGCCTCTTTATTCATCCCTCATCAGGCCCATAATTGAGTACAATGCCCCTTTTGGGATGTACCTTACCAGACACCTGCAGCAACTGGAAAGTCCCCAAAAGTACCTCACCAAGAGGATCAAATGGCTCAAACAGATGCCATATGCTGCCCTGTTAAAGAAACTCCAGCTAAACTCAGTGGCATACCGCCTGCTCAGAGACGATCTGTGCCTGACGTATAAAGCCATGTCCAACCCGAATTAATGGACATACTGCACCTCAGAAAATCCAAATCCCATCGAGCTACTCGCTCGAGAGACTTGAACCTCAGCACTGAAATAAATAGGACATGCTGGAGGGACAGATTCATAACCCAGAGGCTCCCTTCACTCTGGAATAAAATCCCAG
The DNA here is from genome assembly GCF_019279795.1 of Protopterus annectens. Taxonomy (NCBI): domain Eukaryota; kingdom Metazoa; phylum Chordata; order Ceratodontiformes; family Protopteridae; genus Protopterus; species Protopterus annectens. Next base: position 748,564,000 of record NC_056736.1, read on the forward strand.
TCCAGGATAGGCAGAGTCCCTCATTGACTCTCTTCAAGAGGAATCTTGATGAGTGGATGGGAGATCGTAGGTTTACCCCGGGTATCACTTCTGTGTCACTGTTAGACAGAGGCACAGTATACTAACCTCGAAAAAGGGCATAGCAAAATTAATTTAAAATGGGTGACGAAAGCCAAACACACTCTGGCTAGGCTTATAAATGCTCTAGGGCAGATAGCCTAGTATGAACCTATGAAAAGGGATTATGCCAAGAGGTTTTCACTTGGTCCAGATTTCTTGTGCTTAAGTGGTTGAGAGATGGGGGGGGGGGGTGAGTTTATTGCTGAATATCCAGATTTGTATACATTTGTAAAAGCAGTATTGAAAATGTGTGTCTGATTTTATGCCTTTGGCCTATCATATTTGTCTTTGTCTCCACTTTTTGTGCTAAGTGGTAATGGGGGGGGGGGGGTGACAATATTCTTGAATATCCAGATTTTTATGCTTGTAAACGCAGAACAGAAAAAAATGTGTCCCTGATTGTCTTTGTCCTGCCATTACCTTTGGCTTGGTCAAGGTTTATTGGCTTTGTTTACACTTTTTGTGCTGAGATTGTGTGTGTGTGGGGGGGAGGGGGGGTGTGAATATTGCAGAATGCCCAGATTTTTGTGCTTTTAAATGAAGTAGTAAAACTGCATTCCTAATTATCTTTGTCCTATTGTCCTGCCATTCTTTTGACTTGGTCCAGATTTATTGGCTGTATTTAAACTCTTTGTGCTGAGGTTGGGAGGGGAGAATATTGCAGAATGCCTAGATCTTTATGTTTGTCAACGGAGTATTAAAACAGTGTCTCTAATTGTCTTTGTCCTATTGTCCTGCCATTCTTTTGACTTGGTCCAGATTTATTGGCTGTGTTTAACCTCTTTGTGCTGAGGCTGGGAGGTGAGAATATTGCAGAATGCCTAGATCTTTATGTTTGTAAACGGAGTATTAAAACAGTGTCTCTAATTGTCTTTGTCCTATTGTCCTGCCATTCTTTTGACTTGGACCAGATTTATTGGCTGTGTTTAAACTCTTTGTGCTGAGGTTGGGAGGTGAGAATATTGCAGAATGCCCAGATTTTTGCTTTTAAATGAAGTAGTAAAACTGCGTTCCTAATTATCTTTGTCCTATTGTCCTGCCATTCTTTTGACTTGGTCCAGATTTATTGGCTGTGTTTAAACTCTTTGTGCTGAGGTTGGGAGGTGAGAATATTGCAGAATGCCTAGATCTTTATGTTTGTAAATGGAGTATTAAAACAGTGTCTCTAATTGTCTTTGTCCTATTGTCCTGCCATTCTTTTGACTTGGTCCAGATTTATTGGCTGTGTTTAAACTCTTTGTGCTGAGGTTGGGAGGTGAGAATATTGCAGAATGCCTAGATCTTTATGTTTGTAAACGGAGTATTAAAACAGTGTCTCTAATTGTCTTTGTCCTATTGTCCTGCCATTCTTTTGACTTGGTCCAGATTTATTGGCTGTGTTTAAACTCTTTGTGCTGAGGTTGGGAGGTGAGAATATTGCAGAATGCCTAGATTTTTATGTTTGTAAACGGAGTATTAAAACAATGTCTCTAATTGTCTTTGTCTTATTGTCCTGCCATTCTTTTGACTTGGACCAGATTTATTGGCTGTGTTTAAACTCTTTGTGCTGAGGTTGGGAGGTGAGAATGTTGCAGAATGCCTAGATCTTTATGTTTGTCAACGGAGTATTAAAACAGTGTCTCTAATTGTCTTTGTCCTATTGTCCTGCCATTCTTTTGACTTGGTCCAGATTTATTGGCTGTGTTTAAACTCTTTGTGCTGAGGTTGGGAGGTGAGAATATTGCAGAATGCCTAGATCTTTATGTTTGTAAACGGAGTATTAAAACAGTGTCTCTAATTGTCTTTGTCCTATTGTCCTGCCATTCTTTTGACTTGGTCCAGATTTATTGGCTGTGTTTAAACTCTTTGTGCTGAGGTTGGGAGGTGAGAATATTGCAGAATGCCTAGATCTTTATGTTTGCAAACGGAGTATTAAAACAGTGTCTCTAATTGTCTTTGTCCTATTGTCCTGCCATTCTTTTGACTTGGTCCAGATTTATTGGCTGTGTTTAAACTCTTTGTGCTGAGGTTGGGAGGTGAGAATATTGCAGAATGCCTAGATCTTTATGTTTGTAAACGGAGTATTAAAACAGTGTCTCTAATTGTCTTTGTCCTACTGTCATGCCATTCTTTTGACTTGGTCCAGATTTATTGGCTGCGTTTAAACTCTTTGTGCTGAGGTTGGGAGGTGAGAATATTGCAGAATGCCTAGATCTTTATGTTTGTAAATGGAGTATTAAAACAGTGTCTCTAATTGTCTTTGTCCTATTGTCCTGCCATTCTTTTGACTTGGTCCAGATTTATTGGCTGTGTTTAAACTCTTTGTGCTGAGGTTGGGAGGTGAGAATATTGCAGAATGCCTAGATCTTTATGTTTGTAAACGGAGTATTAAAACAGTGTCTCTAATTGTCTTTGTCCTATTGTCCTGCCATTCTTTTGACTTGGTCCAAATTTATTGGCTGTGTTTAACCTCTTTGTGCTGAGGTTGGGAGGTGAGAATATTGCAGAATGCCTAGATCTTTATGTTTGTAAACAGAGTATTAAAACAGTGTCTCTAATTGTGTTTGTCCTATTGTCCTGCCATTCTTTTGACTTGGTCCAGATTTATTGGCTGTGTTTAAACTCTTTGTGCTGAGGTTGGGAGGTGAGAATATTGCAGAATGCCTAGATCTTTATGTTTGTAAACAGAGTATTAAAACAGTGTCTCTAATTGTCTTTGTCCTATTGTCCTGCCATTCTTTTGACTTGGTCCAGATTTATTGGCTGTGTTTAAACTCTTTGTGCTGAGGTTGGGAGGGGAGAATATTGCAGAACGTCTAGATCTTTATGTTTGTAAACGGAGTATTAAAACAGTGTCTCTAATTGTCTTTGTCCTATTGTCCTGCCATTCTTTTGACTTGGTCCAGATTTATTGTCTGTGTTTAAACTCTTTGTGCTGAGGTTGGGAGGTGAGAATATTGCAGAATGCCTAGATCTTTATGTTTGTAAACGGAGTATTAAAACAGTGTCTCTAATTGTCTTTGTCCTATTTTCCTGCCATTCTTTTGACTTGGTCCAGATTTATTGTCTGTGTTTAAACTCTTTGTGCTGAGGTTGGGAGGTGAGAATATTGCAGAATGCCCAGATTTTTGTGCTTTTAAATGAAGTTGTAAAACTGCGTTCCTAATTATCTTTGTCCTATTGTCCTGCCATTCTTTTGACTTGGTCCAGATTTATTGGCTATGTTTAAACTCTTTGTGCTGAGGTTGGGAGGTGAGAATATTGCAGAATGCCAAGATCTTTATGTTTGTAAACGGAGTATTAAAACAGTGTCTCTAATTGTCTTTGTCCTATTGTCCTGCCATTCTTTTGACTTGGTCCAGATTTATTGGCTGTGTTTAAACTCTTTGTGCTGAGGTTGGGAGGTGAGAATATTGCAGAATGCCTAGATCTTTATGTTTGTCAACGGAGTATTAAAACAGTGTCTCTAATTGTCTTTGTCCTATTGTCCTGCCATTCTTTTGACTTGGTCCAGATTTATTGGCTGTGTTTAAACTCTTTGTGCTGAGGTTGGGATTTGAGAATATTGCAGAATGCCTAGATCTTTATGTTTGTAAACGGAGTATTAAAACAGTGTCTCTAATTGTCTTTGTCCTGTTGTCCTGCCATTCTTTTGACCTGGACCAGATTTATTGGCTGTGTTTAAACTCTTTGTGCTGAGGTTGGGAGGTGAGAATATTGCAGAATGCCTAGATCTTTATGTTTGTCAACGGAGTATTAAAACAGTGTCTCTAATTGTCTTTGTCCTATTGTCTTGCCATTCTTTTGACTTGGTCCAGATTTATTGGCTGTGTTTAAACTCTTTGTGCTGAGGTTGGGAGGTGAGAATATTGCAGAATGCCTAGATCTTTATGTTTGTAAACGGAGTATTAAAACAGTGTCTCTAATTGTCTTTGTCCTATTATCCTGCCATTCTTTTGACTTGGTCCAGATTTATTGGCTGTGTTTAAACTCTTTGTGCTGAGGTTAGGAGGTGAGAATATTGCAGAATGCCTAGATCTTTATGTTTGTAAACGGAGTATTAAAACAGTGTCTCTAATTGTCTTTGTCCTATTGTCCTGCCATTCTTTTGACTTGGTCCAGATTTATTGGCTGTGTTTAAACTCTTTGTGCTGAGGTTGGGAGGTGAGAATATTGCAGAATGCCTAGATCTTTATGTTTGTAAACAGAGTATTAAAACAGTGTCTCTAATTGTCTTTGTCCTATTGTCCTGCCATTCTTTTGACTTGGTCCAGATTTATTGGCTGTGTTTAAACTCTTTGTGCTGAGGTTGGGAGGAGAATATTGCAGATTGTCTAGATCTTTATGTTTGTAAACGGAGTATTAAAACAGTGTCTCTAATTGTCTTTGTCCTATTGTCCTGCCATTCTTTTGACTTGGTCCAGATTTATTGGCTGTGTTTAAACTCTTTGTGCTGAGGTTGGGAGGTGAGAATATTGCAGAATGCCTAGATCTTTATGTTTGTAAACGGAGTATTAAAACAGTGTCTCTAATTGTCTTTATCCTATTGTCCTGCCATTCTTTTGACTTGGTCCAGATTTATTGGCTGTGTTTAAACTCTTTGTGCTGAGGTTGGGAGGTGAGAATATTGCAGAATGCCTAGATCTTTATGTTTGTAAATGGAGTATTAAAACAGTGTCTCTAATTGTCTTTGTTCTGTTGTCTTACTATTACTTTTGTCTTGGCCCAGGTTTCTTATGCTAACAGCAGAATGGGGGCGGGGTAATATTGCAGAATGTTTAGACTTTTGTCTGATATTTCTGGTCTGTCCCTCATGATAATTGTGGTTTTGGAAAACACTAAGGATTGAAGTTACTAAACACACGTTTTCAACTTCATATCTTTCACAAAACTCATGCTAATGAAAGTTATTCTAGCATCCTTGTATGTTTATAAGATATATTTAAAATTTGTTCCTAGCTTTAGACTTCTGTCCAGAATTCTTGTGGTAAGAGGTGGGGGGCACTGTGAGAATGTAGCAGTATTTCTAGATGTTTGCTTGTTGTTTTTGGTCTGACCCTCGTGAATGTGGTTTTCAAGTAAAGCTTGTGATTTTCATAATTCGTCCTTCACAAAATGCAGTACAGCTTTTGATTTTCAGACTTCGTCCTTCACAAAATGCATGCTGCTGCACAGCCTGTTCGAACTTCTGTTTTCGTTTCATGCCCATGAGCTTGTCTCTTGTGTTCTGTCATTAGTTTGTCTTTGCCCAGAATTCTTATGTTAACAAGTTGAAAGGTAGGAGGTAAGTGCAGTCACCTATTCCAGACAGCTTGTAATAGGAATATTTAGTGTTTTGGAGGTGGGGTGAAAGGGGGCGAATCTTATAGAATGTCCTGAGGATTGCCTTCTATTTTTGTTTGCCTTAAAACTCTAGTTTTCTCATTGTTGACGCTGCAGTTTCAGTTTTTATTGTTCAGAAAATGCATGCTAATAGAAAACCTGTTTAGGAACATTCAAAACTGTGACAAAATTTGAAAATCTGTCCCTGAATTTGGCCTTTGTGTTTGTGTTATTTAGGCCTACTGGTCACTTACTGTTGTGCTACAGGCAGAAGAAACTGAAAAGTAACTGATGCCAAAGAAATAGAAGTGCATTATGGGGGTGCATCATTGTGTAATCCTCCTCCTGAGGCTTGTCTGTTGTACAGTTTCTTCTTATTATCAGTGTTTTGGTATTGGTAACCCATTCATTTGTGCCTGCAGTCATAGTAACTAACAGGACTGTATGTAGTTAACCCATTTTTCTGTTGTACTATTTGCCTGCATTTTATGTATGTTTGCCTACCTGTCACTGTCACTCTTTAGTTTTTCTGCCTGCAGTACAATGGTAACTGATGTCAGTCAAACAGATGTTATGCATTAGTGGGGTGGATCATTTTGTAGTACTTTTCGGTTGTGTCTGATGTACAGTTTTGTGTCCAGAGTGTTAGTCTCAGTGAGTCTATCAAGTAAATCTGATGGGTAACATTCCATTATTGTCTTATAGGACTTTATTGTTATGGATGCAATCTGGCAAATATAGTCACCCTCAGAGTAAGTGTTCAGAACGTTACTCTGTTAACCTTTACTATTTCACACACTTTGAGTAGGTATGATATGACAAAGATAGAGCAGAGAAAGGTATGTTGGAACCTGTACCCATGGTGTGATAATTTTTTACTAAGATGACCGAAGGACCTGATGTCTGACTGTGTACTAATTCTACTTTACTTTCTAGTCCCAGTTAGAAAGGAAGTGCATGTATCTTAGATGACTGAAGGACCTGACGTCTGACTGTGTACTAATTCTACTTTACTTTCTAGTCCCAGTTAGAAAGTAAGTGCATGTATCTTAGATGACTGAAGGACCTGACGTCTGACTGTGTACTAATTCTACTTTACTTTCTAGTCCCAGTTAGAAAGGAAGTGCATGTATCTTACATGACTGAAGGACCTGACTTCTGAATGTGTACTAATTCTACTTTACTTTCTAGTCCCAGTTTGAAATGAAGCGTATGTGTCTTAGATGACTGAAGGACCTGACTTCGGAATGTGTACTAATTCTACTTCACTTCCAGTCCCATTCAGAAATGAAGCGTATGTTTTTTAGATGACCAAAGGACCTGACATCTGAATACTTACTAATTCTACTATGTTCTGTAGTCCTATCTCACCTTCATTCTTACACATCCAACTCAGCCTTTTTACAAGCTCAAAGTCTTCTAGTTGGCTCATGGCTAGGTAGGTATCCCATGGTGCACCAGTACAATCCCCAGATCTCGTTTGCCATGTCAACGAGTTCGGATGTGCTTCTTCTTGACCATGGCTAAGTCTAATACATTTTGCTGATTTTTTGGCTAAATTCTGCTGTTTTTCATATTTAGATAGCTTTATATAGCTGTTACTAGTGTCGTTTTTGTAGTTAGATAGTTTAACATTTACAGGGTTTATTCCTGTGCTTTCTGAGAACAGTTGGCCGTTGGCCTTATCATTCTCATTGGTATCCTGTGTGACAGTTAGTTTTTCACTGGGCTTGATATGTATGTATATATATATATATATATATATATATATATATATGTGTGTGTGTGTGTGTGTGTGTGTGTGTGTATATATATATATATATATATATGTGTGGATTCCATACATTTGGTCGAATTACTTTTAGTCGAAAATTATACCAGGCATTGCACTTCACTGAAAGCTCACTTGGTCGAAGTTCATTTGGTCGAAAATGGAATATAGCCCCTGCCCCACTGCAGTGCAACCCTGGGGTGAGATTATTAAATAAGGGGGTTTGGGGGGGGGCACAGCCCCCACATTGAGGGGTGTGGGGGCATAGCCCCACATAATTTTAATGTATTCACTATTATAAGAGGGTGTATCCATTAGAAATGCATTGATATATATATCTTCAGTAAAAACTATTTGCATAATGTGGGGGGGGGGCTACACCCCCCCCACACACCCCCTATTTAATATTCTCACTCCAGGGTTGCAGTGCAGTGGGGCAGAGGCTATATGAACAAGAAAAAATGAAGAGCAGGAACACAATAAGAGAAAGCTTAAAATAAAATAGCGATTTGTTAAATCCAGGTAAAACGTAAGCGCTTTCAGCCAGAGCAATCTCCAGCCTTCATCAGACAAACAGCATAGGAGTGTGTGTTAAAACTTTAAATAGTGTAACAAGAATTTACTTTGCCAATCAACATAAAGTGCATTTCCTAGTACACTGTCACCATACGAACATTAAAGCAGAAATACATTTACACAAACCAGTGAACATACAAATGCTGGTTATTCCTTACAAAATATGTTCATTTGTGCTACTAAGTGAATCAATAATCCCCCTAGTGTAAGGGCAAATGAGGGCAAATTCTCACCTAGATATACTTTTTTAAATCTAGATGTTGTGATAAGCCCATGTCATGTGTAAAACTATTAGAGAGTCGAATATAAAATAACTGAGTTCTGACTCGTTGATTGTGTCATCGATTATGTGATAACCACTTAAGCACACATTTGATGGACAGGTTATCGTTAATACCAGGTGTAAGATGCGCCCTAGTCCGAACTTGCCACATAAGTTCGTCTATCTCTAATTTGATTTGCCAAGGGCCACCTCTAATTTCGGGAACCCTTTGATGCACAATGGCAAAATTGAAAGTGTGACCAGTACATTCAATTGTATGTTTAGCTAGAGCATTGTTAACATCGTGTCTGCTTACAGCATACATGTGTTCATAGATCCTGGTCCTGAATTTACGCTCCGTCTTTCCAATGTAAAAAGCTTTACATTGGTTACAGAGAGCGACGTACACCACTGATTTGGATTCACAATTGAAAAAATTGTTGACCTTATAAGTTCTATTGTTGATGGTAACTTGAGGTCCTACCTTGATGAACTTACACTGGGCACATGCACCACATTTGTGCATGCCATGAGGTCGGTTCGAGATAAACCTATTAGGTGGTCTTTCTAAAATAGCTTTAAGATTTTGGCCCCTCCTGTATGTTAACTTAGGTCTCGTACCCAAAATGTTTGAAAGGGTATTGTCATGATTAATGACGTCCCAATTTTTGTTGACAATTTCCCTGATTTTTTGAAAATCCAAGGAGAAAGTGTGTATGAAAGACACAATGTAATTGTCTTTTTCCAAACGATTATTACTAGATGGACCTAATGTGGTTGAAATTTCAATAGTACTGGCATTCACTTCTGTTGTGAAACTAGTAGAAAGAAGGGGTGTGAAATGGCCTTCCATGCGCTTGTTGGATACTTCTATAATAATGTTGTTGACTAGATTTAGAGGGTAGTTACAGTTCACCTTTAACGTAGCAGACACTGAGATTAATTATCTCGACATCATGTTAGTTAAGGATACAAATAAGAGTAGACTAAAAAGTACCATCCACAGAAAGCCGACATATTCTAATAGCTTGTTGCATTTTTCCAGCAACCATCCGTACTATCAAAAAAGATCGGTCATTAAGGGCCAGATAGTAAGGGCGGCACGTATGGTCACGGACGACCACGACTTTCGTGCTGAATGCAACAAACTTAGGAACATGTTTCTGACAAGAGGCTACCCTCTAAATCTAGTCAACAACAATGTAAAATGTTTCCTTAAGCCCTCTTTTGAGGAAGATCTGGCTAGCTCTTCCTCCTCTTCTAAGTCACATGGATCAAAAAAGGAAAAATCTAAATCTTCTAAGTGGCCCTCCCCAGCGCCGGCTGGTGCATCGGTGCCGCCTGTCCAAATTTCTAAAACTGATAAATCTACTGCCTCCTCGGCTCCACTGAGTTTGTAGCCGATCGAGGGTACTGCGACTATGGCTACAGTGTCGGCACCAGGTAGTTCGGAGCCGACCACTGATAGCAGACATCGGACCCGGTCTACAGATCCCTTACCGGTCTCCCCTACATTAAGGTCACCCATACTACAGAGATCCCGTTCTGCCACACTGTCTTCCAGATCTTCCAGGAGCTTATTGGAAGAAGATGTGGAGAGAGTAGTGCTGAGACCCCTGAAGTCATTTGCCTTGCCTAAAATGTTGTTGGTTCCGACCCAGTCGGTTCCGGGGCCACATGAGTCCGTTACCCCTTATGTGATTCCTCCTCCGAGCCATACTGGACTTTCGGAGCTGGACTGTTCAATACTGGTGGAACCCTTAGTTCCAGCTCTCCCTGAAGTTGTTTCGAGCCGAGCTTTGCTCGACACATTCGTGCCATCTGTAGTGTCTAGGAGCTGAAGCTCCCGGTCGGCCCGACAGTGGCGCCTGGAACTGAACCTCTTTAGTTGTTTTCTACACCTCACTTCTTCATTGTTGGGCAACAGGGTGGTAATACTCTGTTCTTTATTTTCTACTCCTCGCTTCTTTTTCCTTCACCTCATTTTTTTCAGTGTTGGGCAACAGGGTGGTAATACTCTGTTTCTTCTGTAGTATTTATTTTGGTCACTTTGGTGTTGGGCATCAGGGTGGTAATACTCTGTTCCTTATATAGTATTTATTTTGTTCATTTTTGTTTTGGGCAACAGGGTGGTAATACTCTGTTCCTTATGTAGTATTTATTTTGGTCACTTTTTTTTTGGGCATCAGGGTGGTAACACTCTTATTTATTTTGTTCACTTTTTTTTGGGCAACAGGGTGGTAATACTCTGTTCCTTATTTTCTACTCCTCACTTCTTTTTCTGCTTTTTTTTTTTTATGCGCAACAGGGTGGTAATACTCTGTTTCTTCTGTAGCATTTATTTTGTTTACTTTTTCAGTGTTGGGCAACAGGGTGGTAATACTCTGTTACTTCTGTAGTTTTTTTTACTGTTCACTTTTTTCGTCTTGGGCAATAGGGTGGTAATACTCTGTTCCTTGGCTAGTATTTATTTTGTTTTCTTCGATGTTGGGAAATAGGGTGGTAATACTCTGTTCCTTATTTTCTAGTCCTCACTTTTTCTGTTTTCTACACCTCACTTCTTCATTGTTGGGCAACAGTATGGTAATACTCTGTTTGTTATTTAGTATTTATTTGGTTCACTTTTTCTGTGTTGGGTAGCAGGGTGGTAATACTCTGTTTGTTATGTAGTATTTATCTCATTTATTGTACTCATATAGTGTAATTCAGGAATATTATATGATCGTTTTTCTGCGCATTGATATGCAGTGTTTCATAATGCATACATCATGTGGCTTCCCTTTTCTGTTCTTCAGATTCAAACTACTTGTTTTAAAATCTGTATCGGGTAAGACAGTATAGTCTAATATATATGTATAGTATATTTTTGCATATGAAATGTACTTTTGTAATCCGAAAATGTTTCTTATCTGAAAATAATACTGGATGCCTCTTTTATTACCAGGCTTTTATCTCCATATGTGCAATACACAAAATGGGATCTCTTCTTTACTTTGTAGATATTTTCTCGTATACGTGGCTAGCAAAAGATTATTTTGTACACCGTTTATGTGTTAACTTTTTAGGACCTTTAGTTTCTTTGTGCATTTATTTTTACATTAGTACAAATGTGTACTACTATTATATTTTGGAATTGCTGTAATAGTGAATATTTTTCTAACTAGTTTTTCTTTTCTTTTGCAGTATAATACAGATATCTGTCACAGCGTATTTTCATTTAGTCTAGTCTGTGTAGTGGCAATTCTGCTGTTGACTTGGAAGAGAGAGCCTGTCAAGGTAGGTTTTCCTTCTAAATAAAAGAAAAACTAATTAGAAAAATAATAACATGAAACTTCTATATCTTGAGATAATGCATTGTTTTCGCATATGTAGAATACTTCATTTCAAAGACCAGAATAGGTTACATTTCATGATGTATTGAGTGGATTGCTGAAGATTCTCTCAAATGCATAATGTCACTGATGGATGCTTTTTGAGATTGATGTTATTCCATGGTGTTGCCCTGCACATGCTGAGAGTAGCAGAACAAGTGCCTCACTTCTTCAGTCTTGGGCAACAGGGTTGTAATACTGTGTTCCTTCTGCAGTCTTTATTTTGTTGACTTTTTCGAATTTAGGCAACAGGGTGGGAATACTTTGTTCCTTATTTTCTACTCTTCACTTTTTCCGATTTCTACACCTCACTTCTTCAGTGTTATTCAACAGGGTGGTAATACTCTGTTACTTCATAGTATTTATTTTGTTCGATTTTTAAGTGTTGGGCAACAGGGTGGTAATACTCTGTTCCTAATGTACTATTTATTTTGTTCACTGCCTCGGTTTTGGGCAACCAGTTAGTAATACTCTGTTCCTTATTTTCTAATCCTCACTTCTTCTGTTTTCTACAACTCACTTCTTCATTGTTGGGCAGCAGGGTGGTAATACTCTGTTACTTTTGTAGTATTTATTCTGTTCTCTTTTTCAGTCTTCGGCAACAGGTAGTAATACTCTGTTCCTTCTGTAGTATTTATTTTGTTCACTTTCTCGATGTTGGGCAGCAGGGTGGTAATACTCTGTTCCTTCTTAAGTATTTATTTTGTTCACTTATGTGTAGGGCAACAGGGTGGGAATTCTCTCTTCCTTAGGTAGAATTTATTTGACTCACTACTTCGGTGTTAGGCAACAGGGTGGTAATGCCCCGTTCCTTACTTTCTACTCCTCACTTCTTTTTTTCTACACCTCACTTCTTCAGTGTTGGTCAACAGGGTGGTAATACTCTGTTCCTTCTGTAGTACTTTTTTGTTCACTTTTTTGATGTTGGGCAACAGGGTGGTAATACCCTGTTCCTTATGTAGTATTTATTTTGTTCACTTCTGTGTTGGGTAGCAGGGTGGTAATACTCTGTTCCTTATGTAGTCTTTATTTTAATCACTACGGTAATGCGCAATAGGGTGGTAATAATATATTCCTTATTTTTTACTCCTCACTTCTGTTTTCTACACCTCACTTCTTCATTGTTGGGCAACAGGGTGGTAATACTCTGTTACGTCTTTAGAATTTATTCTGTTCACTTTTTTGTCTTGGGCATCAGGGTGGTAATACTCTGTTGTTTATTTTCTACTCCTCACTTCTTGTTTCTTTTGTTGAAATTTTCAGTATTGGGCAATAGGGTGGTAATACTCTGTTCCTTCTGTAGTATTTATTTTGTTCATCTTTTCGGTGTTGGGCAACAGGGTGGTAATACTCTGTTCCTTATTTTCTACTCCTCACTTATTTTATTTTCATCACTTCACTATATCAGTGTTGGCAACAGGGTGGTAATACTCTGTTGTTTATTTTCTACTCCTCACTTCTTGTTTCTACACCTGAATTTTTCAGTATTGGGCAATAGGGTGGTAATACTCTGTTCCTTATTTTCTACTCCTCACTTATTTTGTTTTTATCACTTCACTTTATCAGTGTTGGGCAACAGGGTGGTAATACTCTGTTCCTTCTGTAGTACTTATTTTGATCACTTTTTTGATGTTGGGCAACAGGGTGGTAATACTCTGTTTCTTATGTAGTCTTTATTTAATTCACTACTTTGGTGTTGTGCAGTAGGGTGGTAATACTCTGTTTCTTATTTTCTACTCCTCACGTCTTCTGTTTTCTACACCTCACTTCTTCATTGTTGGGCAACAGGGTGGTAATACTCTGTTACTTCTGTATTTTTCTTTCTGTTCATATTTTTGTCTTCAGCAACAGGGTGGTAATACTCTGTTCTTTATTTTCTACTCCTCGCTTCTTTTTCCTTCACCTCATTTTTTTCAGTGTTGGGCAACAGGGTGGTAATACTCTGTTTCTTCTGTAGTATTTATTTTGGTCACTTTGGTGTTGGGCATCAGGGTGGTAATACTCTGTTCCTTATATAGTATTTATTTTGTTCATTTTTGTTTTGGGCAACAGGGTGGTAATACTCTGTTCCTTATGTAGTATTTATTTTGGTCACTTTTTTTTTGGGCATCAGGGTGGTAACACTCTTATTTATTTTGTTCACTTTTTTTGGGCAACAGGGTGGTAATACTCTGTTCCTTATTTTCTACTCCTCACTTCTTTTTTCTACGCCTCACTTTTTCAGTTATGCGCAACAGGGTGGTAATACTCTGTTTCTTCTGTAGCATTTATTTTGTTTACTTTTTCAGTGTTGGGCAACAGGGTGGTAATACTCTGTTACTTCTGTAGTTTTTTTTACTGTTCACTTTTTTCGTCTTGGGCAATAGGGTGGTAATACTCTGTTCCTTGGCTAGTATTTATTTTGTTTTCTTCGATGTTGGGAAATAGGGTGGTAATACTCTGTTCCTTATTTTCTAGTCCTCACTTTTTCTGTTTTCTACACCTCACTTCTTCATTGTTGGGCAACAGTATGGTAATACTCTGTTTGTTATTTAGTATTTATTTGGTTCACTTTTTCTGTGTTGGGTAGCAGGGTGGTAATACTCTGTTTGTTATGTAGTATTTATCTCATTTATTGTACTCATATAGTGTAATTCAGGAATATTATATGATCGTTTTTCTGCGCATTGATATGCAGTGTTTCATAATGCATACATCATGTGGCTTCCCTTTTCTGTTCTTCAGATTCAAACTACTTGTTTTAAAATCTGTATCGGGTAAGACAGTATAGTCTAATATATATGTATAGTATATTTTTGCATATGAAATGTACTTTTGTAATCCGAAAATGTTTCTTATCTGAAAATAATACTGGATGCCTCTTTTATTACCAGGCTTTTATCTCCATATGTGCAATACACAAAATGGGATCTCTTCTTTACTTTGTAGATATTTTCTCGTATACGTGGCTAGCAAAAGATTATTTTGTACACCGTTTATGTGTTAACTTTTTAGGACCTTTAGTTTCTTTGTGCATTTATTTTTACATTAGTACAAATGTGTACTACTATTATATTTTGGAATTGCTGTAATAGTGAATATTTTTCTAACTAGTTTTTCTTTTCTTTTGCAGTATAATACAGATATCTGTCACAGCGTATTTTCATTTAGTCTAGTCTGTGTAGTGGCAATTCTGCTGTTGACTTGGAAGAGAGAGCCTGTCAAGGTAGGTTTTCCTTCTAAATAAAAGAAAAACTAATTAGAAAAATAATAACATGAAACTTCTATATCTTGAGATAATGCATTGTTTTCGCATATGTAGAATACTTCATTTCAAAGACCAGAATAGGTTACATTTCATGATGTATTGAGTGGATTGCTGAAGATTCTCTCAAATGCATAATGTCACTGATGGATGCTTTTTGAGATTGATGTTATTCCATGGTGTTGCCCTGCACATGCTGAGAGTAGCAGAACAAGTGCCTCACTTCTTCAGTCTTGGGCAACAGGGTTGTAATACTGTGTTCCTTCTGCAGTCTTTATTTTGTTGACTTTTTCGAATTTAGGCAACAGGGTGGGAATACTTTGTTCCTTATTTTCTACTCTTCACTTTTTCCGATTTCTACACCTCACTTCTTCAGTGTTATTCAACAGGGTGGTAATACTCTGTTACTTCATAGTATTTATTTTGTTCGATTTTTAAGTGTTGGGCAACAGGGTGGTAATACTCTGTTCCTAATGTACTATTTATTTTGTTCACTGCCTCGGTTTTGGGCAACCAGTTAGTAATACTCTGTTCCTTATTTTCTAATCCTCACTTCTTCTGTTTTCTACAACTCACTTCTTCATTGTTGGGCAGCAGGGTGGTAATACTCTGTTACTTTTGTAGTATTTATTCTGTTCTCTTTTTCAGTCTTCGGCAACAGGTAGTAATACTCTGTTCCTTCTGTAGTATTTATTTTGTTCACTTTCTCGATGTTGGGCAGCAGGGTGGTAATACTCTGTTCCTTCTTAAGTATTTATTTTGTTCACTTATGTGTAGGGCAACAGGGTGGGAATTCTCTCTTCCTTAGGTAGAATTTATTTGACTCACTACTTCGGTGTTAGGCAACAGGGTGGTAATGCCCCGTTCCTTACTTTCTACTCCTCACTTCTTTTTTTCTACACCTCACTTCTTCAGTGTTGGTCAACAGGGTGGTAATACTCTGTTCCTTCTGTAGTACTTTTTTGTTCACTTTTTTGATGTTGGGCAACAGGGTGGTAATACCCTGTTCCTTATGTAGTATTTATTTTGTTCACTTCTGTGTTGGGTAGCAGGGTGGTAATACTCTGTTCCTTATGTAGTCTTTATTTTAATCACTACTTCGGTAATGCGCAATAGGGTGGTAATAATATATTCCTTATTTTTTACTCCTCACTTCTGTTTTCTACACCTCACTTCTTCATTGTTGGGCAACAGGGTGGTAATACTCTGTTACGTCTTTAGAATTTATTCTGTTCACTTTTTTGTCTTGGGCATCAGGGTGGTAATACTCTGTTGTTTATTTTCTACTCCTCACTTCTTGTTTCTTTTGTTGAAATTTTCAGTATTGGGCAATAGGGTGGTAATACTCTGTTCCTTCTGTAGTATTTATTTTGTTCATCTTTTCGGTGTTGGGCAACAGGGTGGTAATACTCTGTTCCTTATTTTCTACTCCTCACTTATTTTATTTTCATCACTTCACTATATCAGTGTTGGCAACAGGGTGGTAATACTCTGTTGTTTATTTTCTACTCCTCACTTCTTGTTTCTACACCTGAATTTTTCAGTATTGGGCAATAGGGTGGTAATACTCTGTTCCTTATTTTCTACTCCTCACTTATTTTGTTTTTATCACTTCACTTTATCAGTGTTGGGCAACAGGGTGGTAATACTCTGTTCCTTCTGTAGTACTTATTTTGATCACTTTTTTGATGTTGGGCAACAGGGTGGTAATACTCTGTTTCTTATGTAGTCTTTATTTAATTCACTACTTTGGTGTTGTGCAGTAGGGTGGTAATACTCTGTTTCTTATTTTCTACTCCTCACGTCTTCTGTTTTCTACACCTCACTTCTTCATTGTTGGGCAACAGGGTGGTAATACTCTGTTACTTCTGTATTTTTCTTTCTGTTCATATTTTTGTCTTCAGCAACAGGGTGGTAATACTCTGTTCTTTATTTTCTACTCCTCGCTTCTTTTTCCTTCACCTCATTTTTTTCAGTGTTGGGCAACAGGGTGGTAATACTCTGTTTCTTCTGTAGTATTTATTTTGGTCACTTTGGTGTTGGGCATCAGGGTGGTAATACTCTGTTCCTTATATAGTATTTATTTTGTTCATTTTGTTTTTGGGCAACAGGGTGGTAATACTCTGTTCCTTATGTAGTATTTATTTTGGTCACTTTTTTTGGGGGCATCAGGGTGGTAACACTCTTATTTATTTTGTTCACTTTTTTTTGGGCAACAGGGTGGTAATACTCTGTTCCTTATTTTCTACTCCTCACTTCTTTTTTCTACGCCTCACTTTTTCAGTTATGCGCAACAGGGTGGTAATACTCTGTTTCTTCTGTAGCATTTATTTTGTTTACTTTTTCAGTGTTGGGCAACAGGGTGGTAATACTCTGTTACTTCTGTAGTTTTTTTTACTGTTCACTTTTTTCGTCTTGGGCAATAGGGTGGTAATACTCTGTTCCTTGGCTAGTATTTATTTTGTTTTCTTCGATGTTGGGAAATAGGGTGGTAATACTCTGTTCCTTATTTTCTAGTCCTCACTTTTTCTGTTTTCTACACCTCACTTCTTCATTGTTGGGCAACAGTATGGTAATACTCTGTTTGTTATTTAGTATTTATTTGGTTCACTTTTTCTGTGTTGGGTAGCAGGGTGGTAATACTCTGTTTGTTATGTAGTATTTATCTCATTTATTGTACTCATATAGTGTAATTCAGGAATATTATATGATCGTTTTTCTGCGCATTGATATGCAGTGTTTCATAATGCATACATCATGTGGCTTCCCTTTTCTGTTCTTCAGATTCAAACTACTTGTTTTAAAATCTGTATCGGGTAAGACAGTATAGTCTAATATATATGTATAGTATATTTTTGCATATGAAATGTACTTTTGTAATCCGAAAATGTTTCTTATCTGAAAATAATACTGGATGCCTCTTTTATTACCAGGCTTTTATCTCCATATGTGCAATACACAAAATGGGATCTCTTCTTTACTTTGTAGATATTTTCTCGTATACGTGGCTAGCAAAAGATTATTTTGTACACCGTTTATGTGTTAACTTTTAGGACCTTTAGTTTCTTTGTGCATTTATTTTTACATTAGTACAAATGTGTACTACTATTATATTTTGGAATTGCTGTAATAGTGAATATTTTTCTAACTAGTTTTTCTTTTCTTTTGCAGTATAATACAGATATCTGTCACAGCGTATTTTCATTTAGTCTAGTCTGTGTAGTGGCAATTCTGCTGTTGACTTGGAAGAGAGAGCCTGTCAAGGTAGGTTTTCCTTCTAAATAAAAGAAAAACTAATTAGAAAAATAATAACATGAAACTTCTATATCTTGAGATAATGCATTGTTTTCTATATGTAGAATACTTCATTTCAAAGACCAGAATAGGTTACATTTCATGATGTATTGAGTGGATTGCTGAAGATTCTCTCAAATGCATAATGTCACTGATGGATGCTTTTTGAGATTGATGTTATTCCATGGTGTTGCCCTGCACATGCTGAGAGTAGCAGAACAAGTGCCTCACTTCTTCAGTCT
This sequence comes from Protopterus annectens, assembly GCF_019279795.1. Lineage (NCBI taxonomy): Eukaryota > Metazoa > Chordata > Ceratodontiformes > Protopteridae > Protopterus > Protopterus annectens. Next base: position 748,582,181 of record NC_056736.1, read on the forward strand.
TGGGCAACAGGGTTGTAATACTGTGTTCCTTCTGCAGTCTTTATTTTGTTGACTTTTTCGAATTTAGGCAACAGGGTGGGAATACTTTGTTCCTTATTTTCTACTCTTCACTTTTTCCGATTTCTACACCTCACTTCTTCAGTGTTATTCAACAGGGTGGTAATACTCTGTTACTTCATAGTATTTATTTTGTTCGATTTTTAAGTGTTGGGCAACAGGGTGGTAATACTCTGTTCCTAATGTACTATTTATTTTGTTCACTGCCTCGGTTTTGGGCAACCAGTTAGTAATACTCTGTTCCTTATTTTCTAATCCTCACTTCTTCTGTTTTCTACAACTCACTTCTTCATTGTTGGGCAGCAGGGTGGTAATACTCTGTTACTTTTGTAGTATTTATTCTGTTCTCTTTTTCAGTCTTCGGCAACAGGTAGTAATACTCTGTTCCTTCTGTAGTATTTATTTTGTTCACTTTCTCGATGTTGGGCAGCAGGGTGGTAATACTCTGTTCCTTCTTAAGTATTTATTTTGTTCACTTATGTGTAGGGCAACAGGGTGGGAATTCTCTCTTCCTTAGGTAGAATTTATTTGACTCACTACTTCGGTGTTAGGCAACAGGGTGGTAATGCCCCGTTCCTTACTTTCTACTCCTCACTTCTTTTTTTCTACACCTCACTTCTTCAGTGTTGGTCAACAGGGTGGTAATACTCTGTTCCTTCTGTAGTACTTTTTTGTTCACTTTTTTGATGTTGGGCAACAGGGTGGTAATACCCTGTTCCTTATGTAGTATTTATTTTGTTCACTTCTGTGTTGGGTAGCAGGGTGGTAATACTCTGTTCCTTATGTAGTCTTTATTTTAATCACTACTTCGGTAATGCGCAATAGGGTGGTAATAATATATTCCTTATTTTTTACTCCTCACTTCTGTTTTCTACACCTCACTTCTTCATTGTTGGGCAACAGGGTGGTAATACTCTGTTACGTCTTTAGAATTTATTCTGTTCACTTTTTTGTCTTGGGCATCAGGGTGGTAATACTCTGTTGTTTATTTTCTACTCCTCACTTCTTGTTTCTTTTGTTGAAATTTTCAGTATTGGGCAATAGGGTGGTAATACTCTGTTCCTTCTGTAGTATTTATTTTGTTCATCTTTTCGGTGTTGGGCAACAGGGTGGTAATACTCTGTTCCTTATTTTCTACTCCTCACTTATTTTATTTTCATCACTTCACTATATCAGTGTTGGCAACAGGGTGGTAATACTCTGTTGTTTATTTTCTACTCCTCACTTCTTGTTTCTACACCTGAATTTTTCAGTATTGGGCAATAGGGTGGTAATACTCTGTTCCTTATTTTCTACTCCTCACTTATTTTGTTTTTATCACTTCACTTTATCAGTGTTGGGCAACAGGGTGGTAATACTCTGTTCCTTCTGTAGTACTTATTTTGATCACTTTTTTGATGTTGGGCAACAGGGTGGTAATACTCTGTTTCTTATGTAGTCTTTATTTAATTCACTACTTTGGTGTTGTGCAGTAGGGTGGTAATACTCTGTTTCTTATTTTCTACTCCTCACGTCTTCTGTTTTCTACACCTCACTTCTTCATTGTTGGGCAACAGGGTGGTAATACTCTGTTACTTCTGTATTTTTCTTTCTGTTCATATTTTTGTCTTCAGCAACAGGGTGGTAATACTCTGTTCTTTATTTTCTACTCCTCGCTTCTTTTTCCTTCACCTCATTTTTTTCAGTGTTGGGCAACAGGGTGGTAATACTCTGTTTCTTCTGTAGTATTTATTTTGGTCACTTTGGTGTTGGGCATCAGGGTGGTAATACTCTGTTCCTTATGTAGTATTTATTTTGTTCACTTTTTTTTGGGCAACAGGGTGGTAATACTCTGTTCCTTATTTTCTACTCCTCACTTCTTTTTTCTACGCCTCACTTTTTCAGTTATGCGCAACAGGGTGGTAATACTCTGTTTCTTCTGTAGCATTTATTTTGTTTACTTTTTCAGTGTTGGGCAACAGGGTGGTAATACTCTGTTACTTCTGTAGTTTTTTTTACTGTTCACTTTTTTCGTCTTGGGCAATAGGGTGGTAATACTCTGTTCCTTGGCTAGTATTTATTTTGTTTTCTTCGATGTTGGGAAATAGGGTGGTAATACTCTGTTCCTTATTTTCTAGTCCTCACTTTTTCTGTTTTCTACACCTCACTTCTTCATTGTTGGGCAACAGTATGGTAATACTCTGTTTGTTATTTAGTATTTATTTGGTTCACTTTTTCTGTGTTGGGTAGCAGGGTGGTAATACTCTGTTTGTTATGTAGTATTTATCTCATTTATTGTACTCATATAGTGTAATTCAGGAATATTATATGATCGTTTTTCTGCGCATTGATATGCAGTGTTTCATAATGCATACATCATGTGGCTTCCCTTTTCTGTTCTTCAGATTCAAACTACTTGTTTTAAAATCTGTATCGGGTAAGACAGTATAGTCTAATATATATGTATAGTATATTTTTGCATATGAAATGTACTTTTGTAATCCGAAAATGTTTCTTATCTGAAAATAATACTGGATGCCTCTTTTATTACCAGGCTTTTATCTCCATATGTGCAATACACAAAATGGGATCTCTTCTTTACTTTGTAGATATTTTCTCGTATACGTGGCTAGCAAAAGATTATTTTGTACACCGTTTATGTGTTAACTTTTAGGACCTTTAGTTTCTTTGTGCATTTATTTTTACATTAGTACAAATGTGTACTACTATTATATTTTGGAATTGCTGTAATAGTGAATATTTTTCTAACTAGTTTTTCTTTTCTTTTGCAGTATAATACAGATATCTGTCACAGCGTATTTTCATTTAGTCTAGTCTGTGTAGTGGCAATTCTGCTGTTGACTTGGAAGAGAGAGCCTGTCAAGGTAGGTTTTCCTTCTAAATAAAAGAAAAACTAATTAGAAAAATAATAACATGAAACTTCTATATCTTGAGATAATGCATTGTTTTCTATATGTAGAATACTTCATTTCAAAGACCAGAATAGGTTACATTTCATGATGTATTGAGTGGATTGCTGAAGATTCTCTCAAATGCATAATGTCACTGATGGATGCTTTTTGAGATTGATGTTATTCCATGGTGTTGCCCTGCACATGCTGAGAGTAGCAGAACAAGTGCCTCACTTCTTCAGTCTTGGGCAACAGGGTTGTAATACTGTGTTCCTTCTGCAGTCTTTATTTTGTTGACTTTTTCGAATTTAGGCAACAGGGTGGGAATACTTTGTTCCTTATTTTCTACTCTTCACTTTTTCCGATTTCTACACCTCACTTCTTCAGTGTTATTCAACAGGGTGGTAATACTCTGTTACTTCATAGTATTTATTTTGTTCGATTTTTAAGTGTTGGGCAACAGGGTGGTAATACTCTGTTCCTAATGTACTATTTATTTTGTTCACTGCCTCGGTTTTGGGCAACCAGTTAGTAATACTCTGTTCCTTATTTTCTAATCCTCACTTCTTCTGTTTTCTACAACTCACTTCTTCATTGTTGGGCAGCAGGGTGGTAATACTCTGTTACTTTTGTAGTATTTATTCTGTTCTCTTTTTCAGTCTTCGGCAACAGGTAGTAATACTCTGTTCCTTCTGTAGTATTTATTTTGTTCACTTTCTCGATGTTGGGCAGCAGGGTGGTAATACTCTGTTCCTTCTTAAGTATTTATTTTGTTCACTTATGTGTAGGGCAACAGGGTGGGAATTCTCTCTTCCTTAGGTAGAATTTATTTGACTCACTACTTCGGTGTTAGGCAACAGGGTGGTAATGCCCCGTTCCTTACTTTCTACTCCTCACTTCTTTTTTTCTACACCTCACTTCTTCAGTGTTGGTCAACAGGGTGGTAATACTCTGTTCCTTCTGTAGTACTTTTTTGTTCACTTTTTTGATGTTGGGCAACAGGGTGGTAATACCCTGTTCCTTATGTAGTATTTATTTTGTTCACTTCTGTGTTGGGTAGCAGGGTGGTAATACTCTGTTCCTTATGTAGTCTTTATTTTAATCACTACTTCGGTAATGCGCAATAGGGTGGTAATAATATATTCCTTATTTTTTACTCCTCACTTCTGTTTTCTACACCTCACTTCTTCATTGTTGGGCAACAGGGTGGTAATACTCTGTTACGTCTTTAGAATTTATTCTGTTCACTTTTTTGTCTTGGGCATCAGGGTGGTAATACTCTGTTGTTTATTTTCTACTCCTCACTTCTTGTTTCTTTTGTTGAAATTTTCAGTATTGGGCAATAGGGTGGTAATACTCTGTTCCTTCTGTAGTATTTATTTTGTTCATCTTTTCGGTGTTGGGCAACAGGGTGGTAATACTCTGTTCCTTATTTTCTACTCCTCACTTATTTTATTTTCATCACTTCACTATATCAGTGTTGGCAACAGGGTGGTAATACTCTGTTGTTTATTTTCTACTCCTCACTTCTTGTTTCTACACCTGAATTTTTCAGTATTGGGCAATAGGGTGGTAATACTCTGTTCCTTATTTTCTACTCCTCACTTATTTTGTTTTTATCACTTCACTTTATCAGTGTTGGGCAACAGGGTGGTAATACTCTGTTCCTTCTGTAGTACTTATTTTGATCACTTTTTTGATGTTGGGCAACAGGGTGGTAATACTCTGTTTCTTATGTAGTCTTTATTTAATTCACTACTTTGGTGTTGTGCAGTAGGGTGGTAATACTCTGTTTCTTATTTTCTACTCCTCACGTCTTCTGTTTTCTACACCTCACTTCTTCATTGTTGGGCAACAGGGTGGTAATACTCTGTTACTTCTGTATTTTTCTTTCTGTTCATATTTTTGTCTTCAGCAACAGGGTGGTAATACTCTGTTCTTTATTTTCTACTCCTCGCTTCTTTTTCCTTCACCTCATTTTTTTCAGTGTTGGGCAACAGGGTGGTAATACTCTGTTTCTTCTGTAGTATTTATTTTGGTCACTTTGGTGTTGGGCATCAGGGTGGTAATACTCTGTTCCTTATATAGTATTTATTTTGTTCATTTTTGTTTTGGGCAACAGGGTGGTAATACTCTGTTCCTTATGTAGTATTTATTTTGGTCACTTTTTTTTTGGGCATCAGGGTGGTAACACTCTTATTTATTTTGTTCACTTTTTTGGGCAACAGGGTGGTAATACTCTGTTCCTTATTTTCTACTCCTCACTTCTTTTTTCTACGCCTCACTTTTTCAGTTATGCGCAACAGGGTGGTAATACTCTGTTTCTTCTGTAGCATTTATTTTGTTTACTTTTTCAGTGTTGGGCAACAGGGTGGTAATACTCTGTTACTTCTGTAGTTTTTTTTACTGTTCACTTTTTTCGTCTTGGGCAATAGGGTGGTAATACTCTGTTCCTTGGCTAGTATTTATTTTGTTTTCTTCGATGTTGGGAAATAGGGTGGTAATACTCTGTTCCTTATTTTCTAGTCCTCACTTTTTCTGTTTTCTACACCTCACTTCTTCATTGTTGGGCAACAGTATGGTAATACTCTGTTTGTTATTTAGTATTTATTTGGTTCACTTTTTCTGTGTTGGGTAGCAGGGTGGTAATACTCTGTTTGTTATGTAGTATTTATCTCATTTATTGTACTCATATAGTGTAATTCAGGAATATTATATGATCGTTTTTCTGCGCATTGATATGCAGTGTTTCATAATGCATACATCATGTGGCTTCCCTTTTCTGTTCTTCAGATTCAAACTACTTGTTTTAAAATCTGTATCGGGTAAGACAGTATAGTCTAATATATATGTATAGTATATTTTTGCATATGAAATGTACTTTTGTAATCCGAAAATGTTTCTTATCTGAAAATAATACTGGATGCCTCTTTTATTACCAGGCTTTTATCTCCATATGTGCAATACACAAAATGGGATCTCTTCTTTACTTTGTAGATATTTTCTCATACATGGCTAGCAAAAGATTATTTTGTACACCGTTTATGTGTTAACTTTTTAGGACCTTTAGTTTCTTTGTGCATTTATTTTTACATTAGTACAAATGTGTACTACTATTATATTTTGGAATTGCTGTAATAGTGAATATTTTTCTAACTAGTTTTTCTTTTCTTTTGCAGTATAATACAGATATCTGTCACAGCGTATTTTCATTTAGTCTAGTCTGTGTAGTGGCAATTCTGCTGTTGACTTGGAAGAGAGAGCCTGTCAAGGTAGGTTTTCCTTCTAAATAAAAGAAAAACTAATTAGAAAAATAATAACATGAAACTTCTATATCTTGAGATAATGCATTGTTTTCTATATGTAGAATACTTCATTTCAAAGACCAGAATAGGTTACATTTCATGATGTATTGAGTGGATTGCTGAAGATTCTCTCAAATGCATAATGTCACTGATGGATGCTTTTTGAGATTGATGTTATTCCATGGTGTTGCCCTGCACATGCTGAGAGTAGCAGAACAAGTGCCTCACTTCTTCAGTCTTGGGCAACAGGGTTGTAATACTGTGTTCCTTCTGCAGTCTTTATTTTGTTGACTTTTTCGAATTTAGGCAACAGGGTGGGAATACTTTGTTCCTTATTTTCTACTCTTCACTTTTTCCGATTTCTACACCTCACTTCTTCAGTGTTATTCAACAGGGTGGTAATACTCTGTTACTTCATAGTATTTATTTTGTTCGATTTTTAAGTGTTGGGCAACAGGGTGGTAATACTCTGTTCCTAATGTACTATTTATTTTGTTCACTGCCTCGGTTTTGGGCAACCAGTTAGTAATACTCTGTTCCTTATTTTCTAATCCTCACTTCTTCTGTTTTCTACAACTCACTTCTTCATTGTTGGGCAGCAGGGTGGTAATACTCTGTTACTTTTGTAGTATTTATTCTGTTCTCTTTTTCAGTCTTCGGCAACAGGTAGTAATACTCTGTTCCTTCTGTAGTATTTATTTTGTTCACTTTCTCGATGTTGGGCAGCAGGGTGGTAATACTCTGTTCCTTCTTAAGTATTTATTTTGTTCACTTATGTGTAGGGCAACAGGGTGGGAATTCTCTCTTCCTTAGGTAGAATTTATTTGACTCACTACTTCGGTGTTAGGCAACAGGGTGGTAATGCCCCGTTCCTTACTTTCTACTCCTCACTTCTTTTTCTACACCTCACTTCTTCAGTGTTGGTCAACAGGGTGGTAATACTCTGTTCCTTCTGTAGTACTTTTTTGTTCACTTTTTTGATGTTGGGCAACAGGGTGGTAATACCCTGTTCCTTATGTAGTATTTATTTTGTTCACTTCTGTGTTGGGTAGCAGGGTGGTAATACTCTGTTCCTTATGTAGTCTTTATTTTAATCACTACTTCGGTAATGCGCAATAGGGTGGTAATAATATATTCCTTATTTTTTACTCCTCACTTCTGTTTTCTACACCTCACTTCTTCATTGTTGGGCAACAGGGTGGTAATACTCTGTTACGTCTTTAGAATTTATTCTGTTCACTTTTTTGTCTTGGGCATCAGGGTGGTAATACTCTGTTGTTTATTTTCTACTCCTCACTTCTTGTTTCTACACCTGAATTTTTCAGTATTGGGCAATAGGGTGGTAATACTCTGTTCCTTATTTTCTACTCCTCACTTATTTTGTTTTTATCACTTCACTTTATCAGTGTTGGGCAACAGGGTGGTAATACTCTGTTCCTTCTGTAGTACTTATTTTGATCACTTTTTTGATGTTGGGCAACAGGGTGGTAATACTCTGTTTCTTATGTAGTCTTTATTTAATTCACTACTTTGGTGTTGTGCAGTAGGGTGGTAATACTCTGTTTCTTATTTTCTACTCCTCACGTCTTCTGTTTTCTACACCTCACTTCTTCATTGTTGGGCAACAGGGTGGTAATACTCTGTTACTTCTGTATTTTTCTTTCTGTTCATATTTTTGTCTTCAGCAACAGGGTGGTAATACTCTGTTCTTTATTTTCTACTCCTCGCTTCTTTTTCCTTCACCTCATTTTTTTCAGTGTTGGGCAACAGGGTGGTAATACTCTGTTTCTTCTGTAGTATTTATTTTGGTCACTTTGGTGTTGGGCATCAGGGTGGTAATACTCTGTTCCTTATATAGTATTTATTTTGTTCATTTTTGTTTTGGGCAACAGGGTGGTAATACTCTGTTCCTTATGTAGTATTTATTTTGGTCACTTTTTTTGGGGGCATCAGGGTGGTAACACTCTTATTTATTTTGTTCACTTTTTTTTGGGCAACAGGGTGGTAATACTCTGTTCCTTATTTTCTACTCCTCACTTCTTTTTTCTACTCACTTTTTCAGTTATGCGCAACAGGGTGGTAATACTCTGTTTCTTCTGTAGCATTTATTTTGTTTACTTTTTCAGTGTTGGGCAACAGGGTGGTAATACTCTGTTACTTCTGTAGTTTTTTTTACTGTTCACTTTTTTCGTCTTGGGCAATAGGGTGGTAATACTCTGTTCCTTGGCTAGTATTTATTTTGTTTTCTTCGATGTTGGGAAATAGGGTGGTAATACTCTGTTCCTTATTTTCTAGTCCTCACTTTTTCTGTTTTCTACACCTCACTTCTTCATTGTTGGGCAACAGTATGGTAATACTCTGTTTGTTATTTAGTATTTATTTGGTTCACTTTTTCTGTGTTGGGTAGCAGGGTGGTAATACTCTGTTTGTTATGTAGTATTTATCTCATTTATTGTACTCATATAGTGTAATTCAGGAATATTATATGATCGTTTTTCTGCGCATTGATATGCAGTGTTTCATAATGCATACATCATGTGGCTTCCCTTTTCTGTTCTTCAGATTCAAACTACTTGTTTTAAAATCTGTATCGGGTAAGACAGTATAGTCTAATATATATGTATAGTATATTTTTGCATATGAAATGTACTTTTGTAATCCGAAAATGTTTCTTATCTGAAAATAATACTGGATGCCTCTTTTATTACCAGGCTTTTATCTCCATATGTGCAATACACAAAATGGGATCTCTTCTTTACTTTGTAGATATTTTCTCGTATACGTGGCTAGCAAAAGATTATTTTGTACACCGTTTATGTGTTAACTTTTTAGGACCTTTAGTTTCTTTGTGCATTTATTTTTACATTAGTACAAATGTGTACTACTATTATATTTTGGAATTGCTGTAATAGTGAATATTTTTCTAACTAGTTTTTCTTTTCTTTTGCAGTATAATACAGATATCTGTCACAGCGTATTTTCATTTAGTCTAGTCTGTGTAGTGGCAATTCTGCTGTTGACTTGGAAGAGAGAGCCTGTCAAGGTAGGTTTTCCTTCTAAATAAAAGAAAAACTAATTAGAAAAATAATAACATGAAACTTCTATATCTTGAGATAATGCATTGTTTTCTATATGTAGAATACTTCATTTCAAAGACCAGAATAGGTTACATTTCATGATGTATTGAGTGGATTGCTGAAGATTCTCTCAAATGCATAATGTCACTGATGGATGCTTTTTGAGATTGATGTTATTCCATGGTGTTGCCCTGCACATGCTGAGAGTAGCAGAACAAGTGCCTCACTTCTTCAGTCTTGGGCAACAGGGTTGTAATACTGTGTTCCTTCTGCAGTCTTTATTTTGTTGACTTTTTCGAATTTAGGCAACAGGGTGGGAATACTTTGTTCCTTATTTTCTACTCTTCACTTTTTCCGATTTCTACACCTCACTTCTTCAGTGTTATTCAACAGGGTGGTAATACTCTGTTACTTCATAGTATTTATTTTGTTCGATTTTTAAGTGTTGGGCAACAGGGTGGTAATACTCTGTTCCTAATGTACTATTTATTTTGTTCACTGCCTCGGTTTTGGGCAACCAGTTAGTAATACTCTGTTCCTTATTTTCTAATCCTCACTTCTTCTGTTTTCTACAACTCACTTCTTCATTGTTGGGCAGCAGGGTGGTAATACTCTGTTACTTTTGTAGTATTTATTCTGTTCTCTTTTTCAGTCTTCGGTAACAGGTAGTAATACTCTGTTCCTTCTGTAGTATTTATTTTGTTCACTTTCTCGATGTTGGGCAGCAGGGTGGTAATACTCTGTTCCTTCTTAAGTATTTATTTTGTTCACTTATGTGTAGGGCAACAGGGTGGGAATTCTCTCTTCCTTAGGTAGAATTTATTTGACTCACTACTTCGGTGTTAGGCAACAGGGTGGTAATGCCCCGTTCCTTACTTTCTACTCCTCACTTCTTTTTCTACACCTCACTTCTTCAGTGTTGGTCAACAGGGTGGTAATACTCTGTTCCTTCTGTAGTACTTTTTTGTTCACTTTTTTGATGTTGGGCAACAGGGTGGTAATACCCTGTTCCTTATGTAGTATTTATTTTGTTCACTTCTGTGTTGGGTAGCAGGGTGGTAATACTCTGTTCCTTATGTAGTCTTTATTTTAATCACTACTTCGGTAATGCGCAATAGGGTGGTAATAATATATTCCTTATTTTTTACTCCTCACTTCTGTTTTCTACACCTCACTTCTTCATTGTTGGGCAACAGGGTGGTAATACTCTGTTACGTCTTTAGAATTTATTCTGTTCACTTTTTTGTCTTGGGCATCAGGGTGGTAATACTCTGTTGTTTATTTTCTACTCCTCACTTCTTGTTTCTTTTGTTGAAATTTTCAGTATTGGGCAATAGGGTGGTAATACTCTGTTCCTTCTGTAGTATTTATTTTGTTCATCTTTTCGGTGTTGGGCAACAGGGTGGTAATACTCTGTTCCTTATTTTCTACTCCTCACTTATTTTATTTTCATCACTTCACTATATCAGTGTTGGCAACAGGGTGGTAATACTCTGTTGTTTATTTTCTACTCCTCACTTCTTGTTTCTACACCTGAATTTTTCAGTATTGGGCAATAGGGTGGTAATACTCTGTTCCTTATTTTCTACTCCTCACTTATTTTGTTTTTATCACTTCACTTTATCAGTGTTGGGCAACAGGGTGGTAATACTCTGTTCCTTCTGTAGTACTTATTTTGATCACTTTTTTGATGTTGGGCAACAGGGTGGTAATACTCTGTTTCTTATGTAGTCTTTATTTAATTCACTACTTTGGTGTTGTGCAGTAGGGTGGTAATACTCTGTTTCTTATTTTCTACTCCTCACGTCTTCTGTTTTCTACACCTCACTTCTTCATTGTTGGGCAACAGGGTGGTAATACTCTGTTACTTCTGTATTTTTCTTTCTGTTCATATTTTTGTCTTCAGCAACAGGGTGGTAATACTCTGTTCTTTATTTTCTACTCCTCGCTTCTTTTTCCTTCACCTCATTTTTTTCAGTGTTGGGCAACAGGGTGGTAATACTCTGTTTCTTCTGTAGTATTTATTTTGGTCACTTTGGTGTTGGGCATCAGGGTGGTAATACTCTGTTCCTTATATAGTATTTATTTTGTTCATTTTTGTTTTGGGCAACAGGGTGGTAATACTCTGTTCCTTATGTAGTATTTATTTTGGTCACTTTTTTTTGGGCATCAGGGTGGTAACACTCTTATTTATTTTGTTCACTTTTTTTTGGGCAACAGGGTGGTAATACTCTGTTCCTTATTTTCTACTCCTCACTTCTTTTTTCTACGCCTCACTTTTTCAGTTATGCGCAACAGGGTGGTAATACTCTGTTTCTTCTGTAGCATTTATTTTGTTTACTTTTTCAGTGTTGGGCAACAGGGTGGTAATACTCTGTTACTTCTGTAGTTTTTTTTACTGTTCACTTTTTTCGTCTTGGGCAATAGGGTGGTAATACTCTGTTCCTTGGCTAGTATTTATTTTGTTTTCTTCGATGTTGGGAAATAGGGTGGTAATACTCTGTTCCTTATTTTCTAGTCCTCACTTTTTCTGTTTTCTACCAACGTTAGGGTTAGGGTTGGGGTTAGGGTTTGGGTTGGGTTAGGGTTAGGGTTGGGTTAGGGTTTGGGTTAGGGGTCAGGGTCAGGGTTAGGGTTGGGTTAGGGGTTAGGGTTAGGGCCAGGGTTAGGGTTAGGGGTTAGGGTTGGGTTAGGGTTAGGGTTGGGTTAGGGGTTAGGGTTAGAGTTATGGGAATAGTGTCCATTCAGGAGGGCTCGGTTAAGCGCAGAGACCCTCCTCAACACTTGCGCCCCTTCGATGCGAGAAACATACCATCAGCTGCGCGCTTAACTAGCGTCAGTTTGCGAACGGCGGGGTCAACCGTGCGCAGATTTTGTTTTTGAATTTTCCCTATTTTCATGTGAGAAACTCAGAGCTTCAAGTCTGACACTGCCAGATTGGGCTGTTTTGAAGCTAGCCAAGTCAGATCATGCAGATTCCAGGAGGTTTTCAAGGTTTACTCATGGCAGAGCTGAAAAGGTTGTATTTCCCCTTTCGGTTTCTTAGGGTCAGGGAAAAGGTCAGTGGGAGTATAGTTAATTGAGCAGACCTTGCTCAACCCCTCGGCTGCTTTGATTGGCATCGTCTGGCAGGTCGGCTGCACTTATCTCTCGGGGGTCTGGGTTTTACAGCGTCCACCGTGTGGACAGGTGAAACTACTGATTTACTTACTTTATTTCAAAGAGTGAGTGTCCGTCATCAGTGAGATCAACCTCAACCCCTCCAGACGATCGCTCCCTAAACGGCATTTTGGTGGGCGCACTTAACTCAGTGCCATCTTCGAATGGTGGCGTCCACCGTCCAGCAGTTTAACAGATACGCTGATTATTAGGGGATAGGGGTGAGGTGACATTCCGGGACCCCCGTCAGATCGTCCACCCTATCGGAGGAAGTAACATATGTGAGCGGGTGCACTTAACTCCCTTCGGTCTTCGAGCAGCGGGGGCGGAAATACGTGAGTCTATACTGTGAATCTTAGAGTTATGGGAATAGTGTCCATTCAGGAGGGCTCGGTTAAGCACAGAGACCCTCCTCAACACTTGCGCCCCTTCGATGCGAGAAACATACCATCAGCTGCGCGCTTAACTAGCGTCGGTTTGCGAACGGCGGGGTCAACCGTGCGCACATTTTGTTTTTGAATTTTCATTTTCATGTGAGAAACTCAGAGCTTCAAGTCTGACACTGCCAGATTGGGCTGTTTTGAAGCTAGCCAAGTCAGATCATGCAGATTCCAGGAGGTTTTCAAGGTTTACTCATGGCAGAGCTGAAAAGGTTGTATTTCCCTTTTCGGTTTCTTAGGGTCAGGGAAAAGGTCAGTGGGAGTATAGTTAATTGAGCAGACCTTGCTCAACCCCTCGGCTGCTTCGATTGGCATCGTCTGGCAGGTCGGCTGCACTTAACTCTCGGGGGTCTGGGTTTTACGGCGTCCACCGTGTGGACAGGTGAAACTACTGATTTACTTACTTTATTTCAAAGAGCGGGTGTCTGTCATCAGTGTGATCAACCTCAACCCCTCCAGACTATCGCTCCCTAAATGGCATTTTGGTGGGCGCACTTAACGCGGTGCCTTCTTCGAATGGTGGCGTCCACCGTCTGGCAGTTTAACAGATATGCTGATTATTAGGGGATAGGGGTGAGGTGACATTCCGGGACCCCCGTCAGATCGTCCACCCTTTCGGAGGAAGTAACATATGTGAGCGGGTGCACTTAACTCCCTTCGGTCTTCGAGCAGCGGGGGCGGAAATACGTGAGTCTATACTGTGAATCTTAGATTCAACCATGTTTATTAAAAAGAAGACAATACAGTAAAAGGTAAAATAAATCACTGTTAACCACAATAGTAAATAAAAAATAACAGCAAAAATAACTGAAAAGAAAATGATACAAAAAAATGCAAACAGCAACTGTTAAATCACAGTAATAAAACAACAAAAGAAATCAGCTGTTGAATCACAGCAAAAATACAACCATCAAACAACAATGAAAATCTCAAGGCAAAAACATATCTGTATAACCTTTATGCGTGAGCCAACACTTTAATCTGGAAATCAGAAGGGGCACTGGTATACAGTGATTGGTGCGTTGCTCGACGCACCTAGCTGTCCACAAGAGGTACAAGGCAGATACTAAAACAAAATCAGTGCGCCGTAAAGCAGGCGTCCAAAAAACCTGGTAGTTCCCATAGAGGCACTTCTCCAGATTAAGGGGAAACAAAAAGGGAACAGAAAAGACAGCCTGAAATGCTGTCCAAAATCCCGCACTCCTGGAACAAGTGAAGAAGACATGGCCAGCCGTTTCAATTTCAGGACAGCCATGGAAACAGGTATCAAGTACCCGTAAACGACTCCTATAGTTTGCTAGTACAGGCAATTTATTCAAGGCACACCTCCAAAGGAAGTCGTGCCAGTGAGGCACACACGAGAGAAACAAACGCCTCTGCCTAATACCATGGAGACGAAAGGGAGGGTAATGTTCAAAGCCATTAATGTAAAAATGCCGCAGGAGAACAAGCTCATACCACTGTTGTCTAGATAAAGACAAAGCAAAGTCATGCAACCTGTACCGAAAGAGGATTAAACGAACATCACGATGTTCGGTGGACAAAGCACCCAGAGGCCTTTTCCCATTCAAACACGAATGCCAAAACCCGGCATCCTGAGCCAATAACAAGGCTGAGAGCAAGGAGGGAACTTCAGCTCGAAGATGTGCAAACACCCTGTAAAGAAACAACAGATGTAAAAAAACTATTGGGTGTTTCAGAGAACATCCCCCTTTAGTTGGAGGAGCAAACAAAATTCCCCTACGGACAGGCTGTATATTAGCCCTCCAAAAAAACATAAAATACGGTTTTATCAAAGCCTGTGTCCATGCAATGGGAAAAAAATATACAGAAAACACATAAAGCAACTTTGCTAAAAGAAAAGTAGTCAGGATATACACTTTCTTTCTGTATGATAAATGAAAAGAAGACCAAAAAGGCAAGCCTGCAACAGCTTTCTGCAACACTGTCTTACAACTAGCACTCACAAAGGGCAGCGTACCAAATGGCACCCCCAAGATGTGAAGCCCAACAGTGGTGGAAGGGATGCCCCCAGTATCCAAAGAGGACAATGCCACATTGGAAAAAACCACAGACTTAGAGAGATTCAAACACCAGCCCACCTGCTGAAAAAGTGGAACCAAAACCCCATGGAAGAGGTTCTGAAAAACTAACAAATTTTCTGCAAAAAAGGAAACATCATCTGCGTATGCAACTAAACGGGGAATCATCACCCCAGCACAGGAAAAGGAGTGAGACGGCATACCAGTGAGTGCATTAAACCTATAAAAAACTGCACCAATAACCAAAGCAAGCAGGTAGCTACTCAAGGGGCAACCTTGGTGAATCCCATTGCGCATGGCCACAGGAGCACCCTGCCACCCATTAACCACCGGGACAATCGTGGTGCCCCCCTGAATAGACTGAATGCATCCACGAAAAATAGGACCAAAACCAAAATTATCCAAAATATCATTCAAGACCGAATGTGAGATGCTATCAAATGCTTTTGCAATATCACAAGATGCCAAGATTGCCCCAGGAGACATCATGATATCCTTAGTCACACACTTAAAAAGTAGCAATAGGTCCCAGATCGGCTTTTCAGAGATACCAAAACAACCTGCAGGCAATATATGATGTAGCTGCGCCTTAAGACGCAATTGCAGAACTTTAGTGAACAATTTATAGTCACAATTGCAAAGTGCGATGGGCCTCCAATTGGAAAGATCTGAACGGTCCCCCTTTTTCCACAAGAAATGTAAAGCCACTCGCAAAAACTGAGGGTCCTGTACACCTGAATGCAACCATTCATTGAACAACAACACTAGAAACTGCAGTTGAACATCAGTAAACTGGAGATAAAATACATATGGTATGCCGTCTACCCCAGGCACTGTATCAGACCGTGCAAAGAGACGTAAAGCCTCACGTACCAATACTGAAAATTTCAACAAAAGAAACAAGAAGTGAGGAGTAGAAAATAAACAACAGAGTATTACCACCCTGATGCCCAAGACAAAAAAGTGAACAGAATAAATTCTAAAGACGTAACAGAGTATTACCACCCTGTTGCCCAACAATGAAGAAGTGAGGTGTAGAAAACAGAAGTGAGGAGTAAAAAATAAGGAATATATTATTACCACCCTATTGTGCATTACCGAAGTAGTGATTAAAATAAAGACTACATAAGGAACAGAGTATTACCACCCTGCTACCCAACACAGAAGTGAACAAAATAAATACTACATAAGGAACAGGGTATTACCACCCTGTTGCCCAACATCAAAAAAGTGAACAAAAAAGTACTACAGAAGGAACAGAGTATTACCACCCTGTTGACCAACACTGAAGAAGTGAGGTGTAGAAAAAAAGAAGTGAGGAGTAGAAAGTAAGGAACAGGGCATTACCACCCTGTTGCCTAACACCGAAGTAGTGAATCAAATAAATTCTACCTAAGGAACAGAGAATTCCCACCCTGTTGCCCTACACATAAGTGAACAAAATAAATACTTAAGAAGGAACAGAGTATTACCACCCTGCTGCCCAACATTGAGAAAGTGAACAAAATAAATACTACAGAAGGAACAGAGTATTACTACCTGTTGCCGAAGACTGAAAAAGAGAACAGAATAAATACTACAAAAGTAACAGAGTATTACCACCCTGCTGCCCAACAATGAAGAAGTGAGTTGTAGAAAACAGAAGAAGTGAGGATTAGAAAATAAGGAACAGAGTATTACTAACCGGTTGGCCAACACCGAGGCAGTGAACAACATAAATAGTACATTAGGAACAGAGTATTACCACCCTGTTGCCCAACACTTAAAAATCAAACAAAATAAATACTATGAAGTAACAGAGTATTACCACCCTGTTGAATAACACTGAAGAAGTGAGGTGTAGAAATCAGAAAAAGTGAAGAGTAGAAAATAAGGAACAAAGTATTACCACCCTGTTGTCTAAATTCTAAAAAGTCAACAAAATAAAGACTGCAGAAGGAACACAGTATTACAACCCTGTTGCCCAAGACTGAAGAAGTGAGGCACTTGTTCTGCTACTCTCAGCATGTGCAGGGCAACACCATGGAATAACATCAATCTCAAAAAGCATCCATCAGTGACATTATGCATTTGAGAGAATCTTCAGCAATCCACTCAATACATCATGAAATGTAACCTATTCTGGTCTTTGAAATGAAGTATTCTACATATGCGAAAACAATGCATTATCTCAAGATATAGAAGTTTCATGTTATTATTTTTCTAATTAGTTTTTCTTTTATTTAGAAGGAAAACCTACCTTGACAGGCTCTCTCTTCCAAGTCAACAGCAGAATTGCCACTACACAGACTAGACTAAATGAAAATACGCTGTGACAGATATCTGTATTATACTGCAAAAGAAAAGAAAAACTAGTTAGAAAAATATTCACTATTACAGCAATTCCAAAATATAATAGTAGTACACATTTGTACTAATGTAAAAATAAATGCACAAAGAAACTAAAGGTCCTAAAAAGTTAACACATAAACGGTGTACAAAATAATCTTTTGCTAGCTACGTATACGAGAAAATATCTACAGAGTAAAGAAGAGATCCCATTTTGTGTATTGCACATATGGAGATAAAAGCCTGGTAATAAAAGAGGCATCCAGTATTATTTTCAGATAAGAAAAATTTTCGGATTACAAAAGTACATTTCATATGCAAAAATATACTATACATATATATTAGACTATACTGTCTTACCCGATACAGATTTTAAAACAAGTAGTTTGAATCTGAAGAACAGAAAAGGGAAGTCACATGATGTATGCATTATGAAACACTGCATATCAATGCGCAGAAAAACGATCAGATAATATTCCTGAATTACACTATATGAGTACATACAATGAGATAAATACTACATAACAGAGTATTACCACCCTGCTACCCAACACAGAAAAAGTGAACAAAATAAATACTAAATAACAAACAGAGTATTACCATACTGTTGCCCAACAATGAAGTGAGGTGTAGAAAACAGAAAAAGTGTGTGTGGACTAGAAAATAAGGAACAGAGTATTACCACCCTATTTCACAACATCAAAGAAAACAACATAAATACTAGCTAGGGAACAGAGTATTACCACCCTATTGCCCAAGATGAAAAAAGTGAACAGTATAAATACTACAGAAGTAACAGAGTATTACCACTCTGTTGCCCAACACCGAAAACGTAAACAAAATAAATGCTACAGAAGAAACAGAGTATTACCACCCTGTTGCGCAAAACTGAAAAAGTGAGGCGTAGAAAAAAGAAGTGAGGAGTAGAAAATAAGGAACAGAGTATTACCACCCTGTTGCCCAAAAAAAAGTGAACAAAATAAATAAGAGTGTTACCACCCTGATGCCCAACAAAAGTGACCAAAATAAATACTACATAAGGAACAGAGTATTACCACCCTGTTGCCCAAAACAAAAATGAACAAAATAAATACTATATAAGGAACAGAGTATTACCACCCTGATGCCCAACACCAAAGTGACCAAAATAAATACTACATAAGGAATAGAGTATTACCACGTTGTTGCCCAAGAACAAAAGTGAACATAATACTACTGAAGTATCAGAGTATAGCCACCCTGTTGCTCAACACAAAAGTGAAAATAAACACTATATAAGGAACAGCGTATTACCCCCCAGTGCACAACATTGTAAAAGTGAACAAAATAAATACTACAGAAGGAACAGAGTATTACCACCCTGTTGCCCAACACTGAAAAAAAAGAGGTGAAGGAAAAAGAAGCGAGGAGTAGAAAATAAAGAACAGAGTATTACCACCCTGTTGCTGAAGACAAAAATATGAACAGAAAGAAAAATACAGAAGTAACAGAGTATTACCACCCTGTTGCCCAACAATGAAGAAGTGAGGTGTAGAAAACAGAAGACGTGAGGAGTAGAAAATAAGAAACAGAGTATTACCACCCTACTGCACAACACCAAAGTAGTGAATTAAATAAAGACTACATAAGAAACAGAGTATTACCACCCTGTTGCCCAACATCGAAAAAGTGATCAAAATAAGTACTACAGAAGGAACAGAGTATTACCACCCTGTTGCCCAACACTGATAAAGTGAAGTGATAAAAACAAAATAAGTGAGGAGTAGAAAATAAGGAACAGAGTATTACCACCCTATTGCCCAATACTGAAAAATTCAGGTGTAGAAACAAGAAGTGAGGAGTAGAAAATAAGCAACAGAGTATTACCACCCTGTTGCCAACACTGATATAGTGAAGTGATGAAAATAAAATAAGTGAGGAGTACAAAATAAGGAACAGAGTATTACCACCCTGTTGCCCAACACCGAAAAGTTGAACAAAATAAATACTACAGAAGGAACAGAGTATTACCACCCTATTGCCAAATACTGAAAATTTCAACAAAAGAAACAAGAAGTGAGGAGTAGAAAATAACAGAGTATTACCACCCTGATGCCCAAGACAAAAAATTGAAATGAATAAATTCTAAAGACGTAACAGAGTATTACCACCCTGTTGCCCAACAATGAAGAAGTGAGGTGTAGAAAACAGAAGTGAGGAGTAAAAAATAAGGAACAGATTATTACCACCCTATTGCGCATTACCGAATTAGTGATTAAAATAAAGACTACATAAGGAACAGAGTATTACCACCCTGCTACATAACACAGAAGTGAACAAAATAAATACTATATAAGGAACAGGGTATTACCACCCTGTTGCCCAACATCAAAAAAGTGAACAAAAAAGTACTACAGAAGGAACAGAGTATTACCACCCTGTTGACCAACACTGAAGAAATGAGGTGTAGAAAAAAAGAAGAAGTGAGGAGTAGAAAGTAAGGAACAGGGCATTACCACCCTGTTGCCTAACACCGAAGTAGTGAATCAAATAAATTCTACCTAAGGAACAGAGAATTCCCACCCTGTTGCCCTACACATAAGTGAACAAAATAAATGCTTAAGAAGGAACAGAGTATTACCACCCTGCTGCCCAACAATGAAGAAGTGAGTTGTAGAAAACAGAAGAAGTGAGGATTAGAAAATAAGGAACAGAGTATTACTAACCGGTTGCCCAACACCGAGGCAGTGAACAACATAAATAGTACATTAGGAACAGAGTATTACCACCCTGTTGCCCAACACTTAAAAATCGAACAAAATAAATACTATGAAGTAACAGAGTATTACCACCCTGTTGAATAACACTGAAGAAGTGAGGTGTAGAAATCAGAAAAAGTGAAGAGTAGAAAATAAGGAACAAAGTATTCCCACCCTGTTGCCTAAATTCGAAAAAGTCAACAAAATAAAGACTGCAGAAGGAACACAGTATTACAACCCTGTTGCCCAAGACTGAAGAAGTGAGGCACTTGTTCTGCTACTCTCAGCATGTGCAGGGCAACACCATGGAATAACATCAATCTCAAAAAGCATCCATCAGTGACATTATGCATTTGAGAGAATCTTCAGCAATCCACTCAATACATCATGAAATGTAACCTATTCTGGTCTTTGAAATGAAGTATTCTACATATGCGAAAACAATGCATTATCTCAAGATATAGAAGTTTCATGTTATTATTTTTCTAATTAGTTTTTCTTTTATTTAGAAGGAAAACCTACCTTGACAGGCTCTCTTCCAAGTCAACAGCAGAATTGCCACTACACAGACTAGACTAAATGAAAATACGCTGTGACAGATATCTGTATTATACTGCAAAAGAAAAGAAAAACTAGTTAGAAAAATATTCACTATTACAGCAATTCCAAAATATAATAGTAGTACACATTTGTACTAATGTAAAAATAAATGCACAAAGAAACTAAAGGTCCTAAAAAGTTAACACATAAACGGTGTACAAAATAATCTTTTGCTAGCTACGTATACGAGAAAATATCTACAGAGTAAAGAAGAGATCCCATTTTGTGTATTGCAGATATGGAGATAAAAGCCTGGTAATAAAAGAGGCATCCAGTATTATTTTCAGATAAGAAAAATTTTCGGATTACAAAAGTACATTTCATATGCAAAAATATACTATACATATATATTAGACTATACTGTCTTACCCGATACAGATTTTAAAACAAGTAGTTTGAATCTGAAGAACAGAAAAGGGAAGTCACATGATGTATGCATTATGAAACACTGCATATCAATGCGCAGAAAAACGATCAGATAATATTCCTGAATTACACTATATGAGTACATACAATGAGATAAATACTACATAACAGAGTATTACCACCCTGCTACCCAACACAGAAAAAGTGAACAAAATAAATACTAAATAACAGAGTATTACCATACTGTTGCCCAACAATGAAGTGATAA